>NC_052506.1:89062579-89099748 GCF_014356525.2 Nilaparvata lugens | reverse complement strand
TATCAACTTACTATATTTTGAGTAATAGTCAATTCTAAAACGTATCTTTAAAAAAAAAAAAAAAAAAAGAATATATTTTATTCTTATTAAAAATTTAAATAATAATCTTTTATTCTTAAATGCTCATACATTCTTGACGTGAAAGTGACTACTAGTGCATCGAATAACACTGCAACGTATAATACAAATGTGAATGATATCTTCGAATCTTCAATTTCTACGACAACGAAATTGCTGAAAATAAAATGGTAGTGGTATGGAACTTCGTCGCAGAACTTCAAGCTGAGATGTGGCCTAACTCCATTCCACAGCGTAAAGATGTCATTCCACATAGAGGGTGTTCCAGAAATTATAGTCACAAGAACTTCAAGATTTTGCATTGCAAGAAACCTTTACCTAAAATTTACCTTACCTTAAAAAAGCTATTCCTTTCTAGATATTGGCAACAGTGAATCCTTTCTAGCAACTCACTCCGTTCCTTAAGTTAATCCTTTCAAAATTTTCCACTTGCACATAATGCAACTACAACTACAAATAAAAGTGCTATCTAAACGAGTATGGACATGTAAAAGTGAGAAGTAAAAGAAATGAGTGATTAAAAAATAACGAGATGTATCTACGAATGTGCCTGCAAATGAACTTTCATCTTCGTCTAAATCCAAAAATGTTCCAGTTGTAAAAAATTGTTAAAATTGATCTTCAGATTTGCATAAAACCAAGTTTAATGGATTTTTGTAACATTTTCATCTAAATCCAAGTCAAATGGATTTTTGTAAACAATGTTCCTGCTTTACAAAATGTCAAATTGATCTTCAAAACTCGTAATAACTATCGAATGAAATAGTTATTTCTACAAGAACTTCTATCAAATGAACTTTCTCATTGATGCTAAAAAAAAAAAAAAAAAAAAAAAAAAAAAAAAAAAATCATGACTGAAATCTACAATATCTTCAAGTTATTCAAAATATATCTACAAGTTATTACTGCATAAGATGTGTCTGAAATCTGTATGCTGATATATTATCTTCGAGAATAAAAAAGAAGAAAAAATCACTCCTAAAAAATTTTAGAAGCACTAAGAAAAATGAAACGAGATGTTTGCGATGTCTACAATTTGTGACTATAATTCTTCAATGATGACTGATGACTACAATTCCATGGTACTTCAAGAACGAGTTGGTCTACAAGAACTTCTAGAGTTCTATACTGCTACCATCTTCGCATTCATTGGAATAAAAACATTCTTCATCATCATTGATCATCACATAAAACATTTCATCGCAAAAAACATTCATCGACGTAAATATATTGAAAGTGTCTTCATATATTGAACTATTCTTCGTAAATAGACTATAATTGAGTATGAGTATTTGAGAATGTTTTTTATAACATGAATATATCCACTATACATCATTGATTTATTCTATATTTGTTTTGTATTCTAATAATCTATATTCATTTATTATTAACTTATGGAATTTTATTCTTACAGTTTGACATTTGTTTATATCTATAAGGTATTCATTTTGATGAAAATTTTGACAATATACATTCTAGATTGTTATGCATAAAAATGTAACGGAAATAATTTTGTAATTTTCTTATATGAATTAATAATCATTTGAATATTTTTTGACATACTTAAATTTTGCTATGAGAATTTAATGCAATTGCTTTTTATATAAAAAAAAAAATATTATTTCAGTATATTCGATGTAATAATCTTGATTTAGAATTTCTATACTTTGTGTAATTACACTTATAAAAAAAAAAAAAAAAATCAATTTTAAATTTTTTCAAAATTGAAAATAAATTTTTTTATTGTTGAAGGCGGGCATTTGTAATGTTAGGAAAAAATAATGAAAAATGTCACATTAAATATTATCAAGTTAACTTGAGAGAGAATTAATTTTGTAGTTCAAACTTGTCAATCTCGTACCGCCAAAACAAAATTTTAAACTTGCCGCCTTTTAATGTCAATAAATCAGGTTGAATAAATGAACTCGTTTGAATTGTAACAATAGTTTATTTAATTTTTTATAAAGTTTTGACAGTGTACAAATTAAATAACCAGATTATAACTTAAAATTTAACTTTTATTTGGTTGATACATTGAATTATATAACTCAGATTTCAGTAGCATTGAGATTTAATTGCTCCAGGTAAAGGAAGTTCATAATATATCCTGTTTGTTTCTGTACCTTTTTTCACCTGAGATTCCACGAGTTAGAACAAAAAATTTGGTTGCTCCACATTTATTGGTAAAATTTTAATTAGTAGCTTATTATTTCATTTATTTGTTCAATTAAACATAAAGTAGAAAATTTGTTTGTTAATGTAACTTTTGAAAGTGTCAATTTAAATTTTTTAAGGTGTTTAAAATTAAAAGTGGAATCTTAGGCTAAATTCACGTGAGTAAAAATTAATTAATCTAATCTATTTTGAGAAAATCAGTAAAATTTGTTCATTATTTTAAAAATTAGGTCTTGTCAAAAAGAAAACATAATTCAGAGTATAGGTTTGATAGTAATAAGTTTTTTATTGTGTAACATTCTTTTATTTTGTAAACTTGAAAAGTTTTCAATAAACATAATCAGATGCAATGTATTTTATTTATTGCCAACGCATTGTCAACTTAATGAAAATGGTAAATTTGTTAGTTTAGGATCCAGAGTAGAATGATGAATATTTTTATTAGACAAGAGGCAAAATCCTTCTTGGAAAATAAGAGTATCAAATGATTCTATCTCTGAAGTGGGGTTTCGGTGCCGATACAATAAAAGTAGACACACGAAACGCCCCAATTCATAAACAAGAAAAATCATAACCTATTATTAAAAACTATATATTATGTTCTTCTTCTTCTTATCTTCCCCTCTTCCTCCTCTTCCTCCTATTCCTCCTATTCCTCCTCTTCCTTTTCTTCCTCTCCCTCTTCCTCCTCTTCCTCTTCTTCTTCTTCTTCTTCTTCTTCTTCTTCTCTTCTTCTTCTTCTTCTTCTTCTTCTTCTTCTTCTTCTTCTTCTTCTTCTTCTTCTTCTTCCTCTCAGCCTTTTCCCACTCAGGTGGGGTCGGCGTTTCGTGTCAATCTCTTCCAGGAGGCACGGTCATGGGTAGAAACTGTATATTATCTATAATTTATCATTTATGAATAAATAATAAAGATTCTCATAGAGAGTCAGAATTTCTTCCACAACACATTCATTCATTTTTCACAGTTTTCATCCGCAGGAAGATTATAACGAACACCATGGTGGTAAATGGAGTACAAAAAACCTGCGTCTCTACCTGGAAAGTGTAATAGGCAAGAACAGCACAGAATACCTTTTCGACAGAATCACCTGGCTGATAGTGCATTCATTGAAAGCTGTGAGTCCAGTTATCATAAACGACAAGCACTGCTTCGAATTGTACGGCTATGACATCATCATTGACAACAAATTCCATCCTTGGTTGATTGAAGTAAGTTGAAACATTTTCTTGAAATTATTTCCATACTTTGTCCATAATATTCTATATATCTATAACAACAGCTACTATATTTGCCCCTACCTCCACCACAGTTAATCTCCATATATTACATTTTTCTCGATTAAAATCGAATCTTCAATTCGAGATCTATAAAACTTGATAGTAAATATCAGAGTAATCGATATGCGGACAACTTTTAACTGAGAATTTATTGTAAATAATTGTGTTGCACATTCCATGGTATCACTGAAACAGAGTTAACAGAATTAACAGATCATTATAAATATAGAGGAGATATAAATTTAAAATAACAGTTTCGAAATAAAGTTTTATTGAGAACAAATGTAAAATGTAAATTCTAAACTTGTAATTTATAATTTTTTGGAATTTAATATCGGTGACGTGTTCATAAAGTTGTCACTGGTTTGAGGTGTGGCTTTGCTCTGTACTTGGTAGCTCTCTCTAAAAAATGGTGGCTGGCTATGTGTTCTAATTTTGTGCTCTCTGAATATTTTTCTGTTTAATTGAAATTTATAATGTTTTAAATTGAGTTTTGAACAGTTTTATGGTGTTCTAATTTTGTATAATTTGTTTTGTGTGTCTACAGCCTATAGCCATTGTTTTTCAACTATATAAATGGATAAATATTTAGCTTGTAATGATGCTAGATGTTTAAGTGTGTAAGGTATTGTTTTGTGTTGTATATTGCCAAAATTCTTATGAAGATTGTAAGTTGATTTGCTCTGAAAACTGGATTTCTCATTCATAAGCAATAGATCCATTCATAATTTATCAAGAATCTACCATTTTGGAGCCGATAACTTCCTTTAGGTTAATAGGTGAGAAATGCTATCCACCTATTTAGGAGAAATTGGTAGCATGGCAATGGCTATGCATTGACTGGCCACGCTTACTTGATGTAGTGGTCAGTTGATTTCCAAAAGTGTTTGTAAAATTTATTTGTTTTTATGGTGAAAATAAAATTCATAATTCGTTCATAGAATATCCACATTAGAGTTGTCACCTCACAAAAACATTTTTAAAACGTTTTTCAAAAAAAATTGTATGAACGGTTTATTGTGAAATATTTTAAACACTGTCCCAAAATCTCAAATATCGTCGCATTTGATGATAACTTACTGATTGCGTGATATTCTTTAATTTTCCGCAGGTTAATGCTACTCCATCACTCACCTCACTACGTCAAGTGATAGAATTCTGAAGAAGAACTCATTAAACAAGTTATCGATTTAGTATTGCCACCTTCTGGATATCCTGAGTGAGTGAATTCGATATCTTTCTCTCATATGAATATATTTGGTTGAAAAAGGCCTGATAAATACATTCATTTTGTCATTCATTCCTAGTTTATGGAAAATCTAATTTAGCTTGATCATATTAATCGGTAAAAATGAAAATGAAAGTGACTTATGATCACCGATCGTCATAAATCATGCTGGAAATAGGTTTGCATGATTTTCAAACTTCTAAGCTTCTTAAAAATAATTGGAATACAGCCTTGATGAGAGGTTTCTTTAGAATATGTCTTTATTATTATTGTGCCATCAATAATAATTATCATTATTGAAAGAAAATCCAAATTATTAATTCATTAGCATCTGAATAAATGCATTATCTCAGTCATTCCATCTGTATTGTGACATTCTGTGTATTCTATGATTTGTTGATGAGTATTTTCTATCATATGTGAACTAAGTGAGTGAGTTAATCAGGCTCATGTTTCACATGAGTTTTAACGAACTTAAGAAATATTATAGGCCCTGTTTTACATTAATAACCTTGAAGCAATTATATGCGATCTGTCAAAAATCTGCATAGCCTATTAGTTGTAATTGGATATAAATTTAAAAAGTGAGGGGACTTCAAATTTTTAGTTCAAAGTGTTATAATTAACGTACGTTAGTGATCAATATAACTAGTGGTTCTGTGAACCTCACAGATGTGGTTCTAAGAATACCTCACGCAGTATTCTCATCCTCAAGTACCTGATTGAAACTATAGACCTTATAGAAATACAGCAATAGACTGGCTTCTCCACACATCTGTGTAATCACTTGTCAGCTGATTTATGATGAATAATTCTATAGTCTGATTTTTACGGTAATATTGGCGTATGAAGGAGGCTCCTTTTTCCTTTTATATTATCCTTCAAATGCAAATTTCCAAAAACCTTGTATATACGTCGACGCGTAATTAAAAAAGGAACATACCTGTCAAATTTCATGAAAATCTATTACCGCGTTTCGCCGCAAATGCGCAACATTTAAACATTCAATCATTTAAACATTTAAACTTTAAACTTTAAAACATTAAAACATTAAAAAATTAAAACATAAAACATTAAAACATTAAAACATTAAAACATTAAAACATTAAAACATTAAAACATTAAAACATTAAAACATTAAAACATTAAAACATTAAAACATTAAAACATTAAAACATTAAAACATTAAACATTAAAACATTAAAACATTAAAACATAAAACATTAAAACATTAAAACATTAAACATTGAAACATTAAAACATTAAAACATTAAAACATTAAAACATTAAACATTAAAACATTAAAACATAAAACATTAAAACATTAAAACATTAAAACATTAAACATTAAAACATTAAAACATTAAACATTAAAACATAAAACATTAAAACATTAAAACATTAAAACATTAAAACATTAAAACATTAAAACATTAAAACATTAAACATTAAAACATTAAAACATTAAACATTAAAACATTAAAACATTAAAACATTAAAACATTAAACATTAAAACATTAAAACATTAAAACATTAAAACATTAAAACATTAAAACATTAAAACATTAAAACATTAAAACATTAAAACATTAAAACATTAAACATTAAAACATTAAAACATTAAAACATTAAACATTAAAACATTAAAACATTAAACATTAAAACATAAAACATTAAAACATTAATACATTAAAACATTAAAACATTAAACATTAAAACATAAAACATTGAAACATTAAAACATTAAAACATTTAAACATTGAGAGAAATGCCAAACCGTCAACTTGAATCTTGGACCTCACTTCGCTCGGTCAATAAAAGGTTTCTTCCATCAATTATCCATATTATTGGAATATTAAGTATAATATTATCAGAATAATTAAGTTTGTTTTTTGGTCCTGCAAAATTATGTCTTTTATATATGTTAATATTTCCTATTTTAGTGATAATGTGAAATACTTCTTTGGTTTTGAAGCATCTGAATTTAAAAATCTACTTTGTGAATATAATTAAGGACTGAACATTTTGTGAAGTGAAACTTCTACACTAACTACAAGACTTGAGCTACATTTACGCCAAATTTATTAACAAAATGTGTATTTCTCCGTCCTTATAGATTCTTTTAGATTGAACATAACTTATCATGAACAAATGTGTTTGTCAAGTGTTCCGTTCAGTCTAATAGAATCTATAAGGACGGAAAAATAAACATTTTGTTAATAACTTTGGTGTAAACGCAGCTTTAACCAATTTCGGACTATGTACTGTAATCTTATATAAATTTGAGAGAGTAATAGCACATGGTAACCTTATTTTTTGCTCCCTATCATGTACTTAATTTATGAATAAATAAAGAATCAATTATTGAATGTGAAATAAATAAACAATATGTTTCAGTTGCAAATGGCCGAAACTGCCAGCTCGCAGCCTGCTCACCGACTTCCAACTGCTGTTGGACGAGGAGATCCTGGAGATGCAAGTGAGCATAGCACACGGCCGTCGACTAGTGACCAACGCCCTTTCCGAGCACCGCAGTCGCATGAAACTGCTATCTGGTCACAACTCAGCACTGCAACGTGTGCAACATGTCGCATGCAACACGCAACAGGACAACGAACACCGACCGCGTTTCGCAATGCACAAACACAGACATTGCAACATGTTGCGTCAGTCGGTTGCTGTCAAGCGCAAGAACTTGTGTCGGATTCATCATCCGCTCAAATACTACCAGCGTTTGTCCAACAGGCATCGACACGCTGAGAGGCCCAGCTTTCCAAGTATGGTGAAAAGCGAGGAGCCGTCGCAAGCTGTCAAGACTGCTGCTACAAACCCCAAGAAACATCTCCGGTACAGGTACGCTCGTATAAAATAAGAAACTTTATTGTATGTTTCATTCTGTCCTTTACAAACTGTACAATGTTTATGACTCATATAATATTCTACTTACAGATACCTGTTTGGTAATAAGTTGTATTTGTTGTGCCCGTGTAATTTATTGTATGTTTCTTCAAAGTGAATTGTGACATGGATATATGTAACTTCTATGTTCAACTGGTCCAATATAAACTTGTAACTTGAAACTTAAACTTCAATGAGTTTGTCGTGATGGATGCAAGACAGCTTTACTCCAAGGAGATACTATGCAGATTTCACAAGAACCCAACAACATTTCAAACTAGAAACCACAACCACAACACCAGATACAGGAATCTTCTCATCACCAATGTTGCAAGGAGGGCACTATACCAGAGACATTTCAATCATTTAGCACCAAAATTATATAATGTACTTCCTGCAAACTTTCAACAGATTAATCTTCCTAGAAAGTTCAAAGCAATAGTACACAATTGGTTGATGAGCAAAGGAAGACAGAACATAGAAAACATTATTTCAAATAACAACTAACCACCTAATGACTTACTAAACACTAACTAATTGATAATACACACAAAAAACTAACAAAAACTACTCTAGAACATGGTACGCCATAGTGGAGTAGGTCAATTTCCACACAGAAAAACTAAACAAGTAGAGAACACATTATAATAATCTATTGTATGTAATATTGTAATTTATCTAATATTTTTGTAATTGATGTTGTAGTTTTAGTTTTTTGGGAAATAAACATTTATTATTTATTTATTTAAGCTAATGACTTACCCACACAGGCTCTCCTGCAGGTGTAAATTGAATTTCAATCAATCAATCCAGTTTCATTTTGCCAAAACAAATAATAAATCAAATTACTTACAATATATCCAGAACAAAAAAAAAATTATAATACAATTCCACTTATTAATAGGAACTGGATTGAATAAGATCTTTTCTTTACTCTGGCAAAACAAAAGTACCACTTGCTGAATTAAAACTAATTTGTATGCAAGTGGGAACAATAAAAAAAGGTTTTTGGGATGCTCCATTCACACACAATTTCGCTTGATTTAATTTTTAAAATATCCATAAAAATTTAAACTATTCCATGATTATCAATGTGCTCTATTTTCATCATTATTGCATGTGCTATATAAGCATAGAAGCATAGTTATACATGGACGAATTTAACCATATCATTTACTGTAACAGTTTCAACATTGATAATCAAATTTAATTTTCTACCTACAGACGATTTGATCGGATCTACAACTTCAAATCCAAATTCGATTACAAAATGACTCACAAAATCTGAATGAGACTGGATGAGCAATGGGCAGGTATTTACGTGAACTGAAGCTCCAATTCGTGATTTATGGTGATATTCCGCTCCACCATAAATAATAATCTAACTCAAATCAGGAATGAAATAATGAGTCTAGGAAAATATTGAAATACACGCTATTTTGACATTTCATTTCTTCGATTATTGTTCTTATTTATAAACATTGTATATTGTATTGCATCTACCTAATAAAATTATTGAAACCCGTAATCCGGATTCCTTAAATTTTACCGCATTAATAATTATGTTAATTGCTTGTACTATTGTACTACGGAATACGGTGGGCTCCCTATTAAAAAAGTAGGCCTACTGTTTATAACAAACCTTTTGATGAACTCATAAAATTCCAAGATAAAACTTATACAAACTTATAGAAGTGGTTGGTTCTAGTTTTAAAGCCTTATTCCTATATGCATTTCATGACAATATCTTCATATCTTGAAACTTTGAAGATAGAACCGTTCTCATAAAAAAATGGTCTTGAACTAAGCTAATTTAGTGAAAGAGATAGTGAAAATTCACAAAAGCATAATAAAATTAATTGTTATTATTGTCTAGAAATGAACTATTTCTGAGCGTGTTGCTCACTTGTCAAATTCAATATAGAACGTGCATTTTGAAGGTTTTGAAATTAGTCTCAGATATTATTGTGAATTAATGAATTACCTATACCTGCTTCATTGGAAACAAGGAATTCCACTTTGAGTTCATACGTGGTTGAGGTAGAATATTTAGGGTTGTATATTTTTATAGTGCTACTCCATATTGAACAATACATTTTGCACTGTGATATAAATATATGGTTTCCCACGAGCTCAATATGTGCGTAATAATTTATTTTGTTTTCGGGTTTCTCCTGAATTTTCCAAACGTAACTAATTCTGCACATGTAGCACCTGTAGTAACAACCTACTCTGGTGATGTGAGAGGATTCTTTATGCAAACTGAAAATAACCGCACAATAGAGGCTTACTGCGGTATTCCATATGCTAAACCACCCATTGGTTCCCGCAGATTCGAGGTAAAAAAAAATGTTTTTTTAAAGTTTTTTTTTTAACAACTGTTTGTAAAACACTTCTCTAATACGTACTGAAAACTAGATCAGAATAACTGATTTTTGGGCAGGGATGATATGATATATCAATAATTATATCTAATATTATAAGTCAATATCAATAGCACTAAGACACCAGTAATGAACCAAGTTCAAGTTCACCTGGAAGACGCTTGATTTTCAATTTTAAACCTACAGTTAGTTCTAAAAATTGAGAATAATTGAAAATTTTTCTGAATTTGGAAATGTACTTGACAATAGTATTCTTATTTATTTTTTCCATTCTAATAATAACATAACTTATAGCAATATAAGAATAAATTTTAAATATCAACCCATATTTGTGTCATGGTAGCAAAATATTATAATTCAAACAATTTTTCAAGCAATTTCTAGTATTATAATAAATGATAATGAATAAATAAATGATTGTAAGATTTTATATCTCTCGCTCAATATCCAAATTAGACATTGCAATAACTGCGCAATAACATTACAATATGGAGAGGCTTGGAGCTACAAAAGGAAATGCTCGAGAATGATCCACCTGAATGCTTTATTTATGATGCGGCCAAGTATCAACTTTGATATACAGGGTCCTGAGTGTAAGTTATAAAATTATGATTGTAATTGAATAATTTAATTACAATGCACTTTTCACTTCATATACTATGTTTAAAAAATTGAAGATTTGAGCGTCAAATTTTAATAATTTTTCCACATACGGTAATGGTTTTATTCATTTTTTTCCTCTTATGTTCTCTAATTATTTTGAAAAACAGGATCCAGAGCCGTTTGGGAAATGGCACGGAGTTCTGGATGGATCCAGAGAGCCAAACAGATGCATGCAAAACAGTATTTCTAACCCTGGAACACTTGATGGCTGTGAAGACTGTTTATACTTGTCTGTTTATACACCTTCAGTAAGTAGGCCTACATTGTGTTATTCATGTGGTTATTTGAAATTGATATAATTTATTCAAGTTCCCATAAACTGATAATTTATAAATGTACTTATTTAAGATTTATTTATTTCGAAGTTCTATGTATGAGCAACTGGTTTTAACATTCATTAAGAGGATTATTAGTTTGTAATTGTAGAGTTAGTTTGTTAGTTAACACATTATCCTTTCAAGGTCCATTATCGCAGATTTTCGTAAAAGTTACATATTCAATTGTTTGTATATAATGTATGATAGTGTTATATTTCTACTCCTGTATTGATAAATTACAATAAATAGATACCGCATATACAGAACAAATTATGATTAATATTTTATATTTTAGTCAAAAGGGAATTATTCTGTGATCATTTTCTTTTACGGAGGAAGCTTTACGAATGGGTACGCCAGTACGGATTCTTATGGATCATCCAAAATACTCACACAAGATGTTGTTCTGGTTATTCTAAATTACAGACTTGGGTTTTTAGGTGAGTATGAAATTATTCTGTTTTATGTAAAGGACTACGGTACCACTGAAATTTCAGATGTTATAAAACCCGTTTAAAAATATAAATTGTTATGAAATTTGTAGAATGTTTAAAATTTGTTTCATTCTTTTAATTCTTACTTCAAAACTTTTCAATTATCCCCTCTTTTATTAATTTTTTTCAATTATTGATGATTTATAAATTCTTATGTATATTTCCAAATTGATTAATTTTTCAAGTTTCATTCAGGAAATGCAATTGCAAAGTTGCGTTTACAGCTTAACAGCAAAGTTATCAACAGAATGTTTATTTTTCCGTCCCTATAGATTCTATCAGATTGAACATAACTTATCATACTCATGATGAGCATATTATGTGTTTGTCAAGTTCCGTTCAATCTAATAGAATCTATAAGGACGGAGAAATAAACATTTTGTTAATAACTTTGGTGTAAACGCAGCTATATCTACGTATGTTGTTTGTACGTATTAGTTGTACGCCTAGTATTAGAATTTTGTATAGGAGGGATAATGATATTAAATTAGAATTTAAAGGGTGAATAAAATCCAATGTTTATTATATTGGAAATATTTATATAATTCGAAAGGTTATTTGATTCAGAAGAAAAAATTTTCAACCAAAGTATTTTTAATTTTTATAAAAATAAAGTTGTTTAAGGTTAAGGAAAGATACTTTATTTGGTTCCCTCCAAGGAAAAATAAAGGCAGTCAAACAAATCAATTCAAATCTTTCCAATATCAAGAGAGAATGAAATAATAATGAATTGAGAGCAGATTATTAACAGATAGCAAATATAGAGCTATCCTTATAAATTCACATCAGGCTATGTATAAGAGATGCAAACTAATAATACCTACATATAAAGTTAATTATTATTTTTAGGATTTGCAAGTTTCAATCACAAAAATTTCTCTGGAAACTATGGACTGAAGGATCAATCATTAGCAATAAAATGGGTGAAAGAGAACAGTAGGAATTTTGGAGGAGATGATTGCAGAATCACTGTGATGGGTCAAAGTTCTGGGGCTGCAAGCGCCCATTATCAAATCATAGCACCACGGAATTTCGGTATGTAGAATAAATATTGCACTGCATGAAAATTGATATTCAACTGTTCCAAGTGGTGACCATATTGGTCATATTCACAGTGAAATTTACTCTCGAATGTTATCATGCATTATTTGAAAGGTATCTTTGAGGCTATATATTTATAAAGAATGCTGACTATTTACAATGAATCTTAATGCTATAAAACTCGGAGGAACAGGAACAAGTCAACATCTGTTGAATACTGAATTCTGTGATTTTTCAAGTATCAAAAATTGGCAATAAAATTGATTTTGGACACTCGATAATAAGTCATAAAATTGGCCGAAACTGGTCGTGTCTTCGAATAAAGCATGAAGGGTGCTAGTAATTATATTAGAAAAAAATATATGAAGTAGTCTCAGCTTGACAGAAATTGATAATAATACAATTGATTAGATCTATGTAAGATCAAACTTTACAGTGAGGTTGTCCTACTAATCTGCTATAATGAATGGGTAAAATAGGAGTCTTTTTTCAAAAAATGATACTCGAGACTTATTCATTAGTAATGATTGTAAAACGTATAATAAATGAAATGGAATAAATAAAGTGAATTGATTTGAGCGAATTATTTTTCTTTTGCATTTTATCGATGTTTAATTATCTGCAAAATTATTTTCCTACAGATACCTTGAAAAGTGACCATTTCTACACTGATTGCAGGCCGCAAAGAATCACTTTTCCGCACTAGTGCGCAAAGTGAGTACTTTGCGTACTCCAGATTTGCAGCATGACAACGCAAAATAGTTAGTAGGTTGTATGGAGCACCAGTGCAGGAAAATCAAAATTAAGTTGGTAACACTCATAGTGAGGCCCACGTTATAATGGCAGTGGAGAACAGCATTGCCTTGCCCTTATGTGCCTTGATTATAGTCATTTCAATGCTTACATAACATAAACCCCCTTCAAGCTGTCACATACATTTTCAATTGAATCACTAATCATTATAATTCAATTATTATTATTCAATTTTAAATAAATTAAGGTTTTTATTAATAATAAAATTACACAGAAAAACATTTGATGGATTTCAGGGAATTTTACCCATAATTACCCACTTTTCTTATTCAATGGTAACTGTAGGAAAAATTTAATGTGAAATACGTGCGCAAAGTTCGTTTGCTGCACTCAAGAAACCATTCCGCACTCGCCTATGGCTCGGGCGTAAACGTTTCTTTCGGTGCAGCAAACTGTCACTTTGCGCACTAGTTGCACAAATAACTATTCTTTAATATGTGAATATTTCTTATTTTAGTTATAATAATGTGAAATATTTCATCTATGGTTGGTTTTGAAGCATCTAAATGTGAAAATCTACTTTGTAAAAATATTTAGTGGCTGCAAATTTTTTGAAGTAAAGAAATACAAGACTTAACCTATGTGTAACCTTTCCTAAATTTGTGAGAGGAATAGCACAAGGTTACCTTATTTTCCTCTCCCTATCATTTCGATGATGTAATTATTGTATGAATAAATAAGTAATTATTCTACCGTTTAATTGGCAATTTCAGGCATCATAAAGCGAGCCATTCTGTTGAGTGGCACAGTAGACTGCCCGTGGGCGTTTACATCAAGATTTGAGAGTGCAAGGCTGACAGCTGAAATGGGCAGATTGGTGAATTGTACTCCGAGCTCAGCCAGTGAACTAAAGAGTTGCTTGTGTGGTGTTAATGGCTCCGAGTTCGTATTCAAATTGGCTAAATTCCAGCAGGTTAGTACCGATAGCCTATGCAATGCACCATTTCTTAAAAAATCTGGTGTGGTACACTCACACAACTTTCCTTGCTCATTGAACTGTAAGCCTCATTTGAAAAACGAGAATAATTTAGGGGAATAACATAATGACGATTGGCGGCAACATAATTTGAAACTACGATCAGACTACTGTATATTATGTGTACCATATTATATACCGTAACTGTTTTCAGAGTAATTTTTCCTTTGTGTAAGTTGTGAAATTCGATGATTCTTTTAAAAGTCGTCAAAACAGCTGCTCTACAGATGAAATATCTCGTCTGTGTGTTCTTTTTATGAACCTGTTCTACCTACCTCATGCACAAGAAGGAGGTTACATAGGTAGTCCATTTCTCAAGGATGCGGCGAACCCCCATTAGTTTCCCAGGAAGGAGACTCATGCCAGTTAATAGAGCTGATAAATAACTATACATGGTATGAAGTTGAAAAAAATCGGTCAAGTCATTTTTGAGAAAATCGTGAAAAACATGGCTTTTTAGTAATTATACGCCATTTTTCTCAAGAATATTACGGAGCTCCTGTGATTTTCCCAGAAATGAGACTCATGTCAGTTGATAGTGCTTATAAATAGCTATTCATGGTATAAATTTGAAAAAAATCGTTAGAGCCGTTTTCGAGAAAACCGTGAAAAACATGTTTTTTTAGACATTAACTGCCATTTTGTCCGCTATCTTGAATTTAATTTCATTGAATTTCTTGTTGTCGGATCCTCATGGTATAAGGACCTTAAGTTTAAAATTTCAAGTCAATCATGGAGTTATAGTGTTCACACACAAACACACACACACACACACACACACACACACACACACACACACACACACACACACACACACACACACACAAATACCCAAATAAAAACGTTTTTGGACTCAGGGGACCTTGAAACGTATAGAAATTTAGAAATTTGGGTACCTTAATTTCTTTCGGAAAGCAATAATTTCCTTACCTATGGTAATAGGGCAAGGAAAGTAAAAAGGATGAGTTATTGGGAATTCAGTGAGCCCTCCACCCCCCACGGCTGGAGAGCTCACTCATGAACTATTATACTGTTTTTACTTTCCTTGCTCTATTACCATAGGTATACCACTGTATTGCTTTTTAAAAAAAATTAAGGTACCCTAATTTCAAGTTTTCTATAAGTTCCAAGTTCCCTGAGTCCGAAAACATGCTTTTTGAGTGTTGGTCTGTGTGTGTATGTGTATGTGTGTGTGTGTATGTCTGTGTGTATGTGTGTGTGTGTATGTCTGTGAACACGATAACTCCATTCCCAATTAACCGAGTGACTTGAAATTTTAAACTTAAGGTCCTTATACTATGAGGATCCGACAATAAGAAATTCAATAAAATTCAATCCAAAATGGCGGAAAAAAGGCGGATAATAAATAAAAAACCACGTTTTTCACCGTTTTCTCGAAAACGGCTTTAACGATTTTCTTAAAACTTATACCATGGATAGCTATTTATAAGCACTATCAACTGTCATGAGTCTAATTTCTGGGGAAATTGCAGGAGCTCCGTAGTATTGGGGTGAACCCCCCCATTAGTTTCCCAGGAAGGAGACTCATGCCAGTTAATAGAGCTGATAAATAATTCTCATACACGGTATAAATTTGAAGAAAATCGTTAGAGCCGTTTTCGAGAAAACCGTGAAAAACATGTTTTTTTTTTGTAATTATCCATAATTTTTCTCAAGAATATCACGAAGCTCCTGCAATTTTCCCAGAAATAAGACTCATTTCAGTTGATAGTGCTTATAAATAGCTATCCATGGTATAAGTTTTAAGAAAATCGTTAAAACACACAGTTTTCATTAAAACCGTGAAACACTTGGTTTCTTAGTAAATGCGCCATTTTTCTCAAGAATATTACGGAGCTCCTGCAATTTTCCCAGAAATAAGACTCATGTCAGTTGATAGGGCTTTTAAATAGCTATCCAGAGTATAAATTTGAAAAAATCGTTAGTGCCGTTTTTTAGAAAACCGTGAAAAACATGGTTTTTTAGTAATTATCCGCCTTTTTTCCGTCATTTTGAATTGAATTTTATTATTTATTAATTTCGTATTGTCGGATCCTCATAGTATAAGGAACTTGAGTTTAAAATTTTAAGTCAAAATTAGGTTAATTGGGAATGGAGAAATCGTGTTCACAGACATACACTCACACATACCGGTACACATACACACACACAGACCAACAATCAAAAATCATGTTTTTGGACTCAGGGGACCTTGGAACGTTTAGAAAACTTGAAAATAAGGGTACCTTAATTTTTAAGTATTGCTTTCCAATTGTTAAATTTCTCAAAAATGGCTTGATTTTTTTCAAATTCATACCCTGTATTTATCAGCTCTGTCAACTGGCATGAGTTTCCTCCCTGGGAAACTAACTGGGGGTCCACCCCATCCTTGAGAAATGGACTTTGTTACCTCCTTCTCGTACATGAGGTAGGTAGGTAGGTAGGTAGGTAGGTAGAGCAATTTATTCAGAAGAACACATAGTCGAGATATTTTATCTGTATAACAGCTGTTTTGACGACTTTTAAAAAATCATGGAATTTCACAATAATTTACACATTGTGAAAGGAAAATGTACTCTTAAAACAATTTATAAATACAATAGTATGATTGCAGTTTTATGTAGCCTCCAATCGTCATTATGTTATTCATAATGAATAATATAAGGTTAACAGTAATAACATTAATTATTACTGTTAACATTAATAACATTGGGTTAAGTCTTGTAGTTCTTTACTTCACAAAACATGAGGCTTACAATTCAATGAGCAAGGAAAGTTGTGTGAGTGTGCCACACCAGATTTTTGAAACTTGTGGTTGAGGTGGTAGCTAGAGAACGCTTAAGGTTTAAAAATAACCCATTTAGTTGATACCATCAGAGACAAAAGTATACCTCTAAATAAGTATTATTTTCTCTATGAAACCATTCAGTTATCATTCCTCCAGTACATTATGATGATTTCACATATGAATTGCAGGTATGGCCCGGAGTACCTGCGGTACCTTTTCCTCCTTGTTTGGAGTCGAATGATAACGAGAACGCGTTTATCACTGAGGAGTCTTACTACAGAAGAACCTCTCGTATGGACATAATGTTGGGCTCCACAAGTTCGGAGGGCACTATTAATATAGCAAGTCAGCTTATTTCCAAGATATATAAAACCTAATATCAAGTCTCTATAGTGAGGTCCACGTTATAATGGAAGTGTTTGATTAGCAATGGTATTGCTATCCATGTTTATCATTCAATAAAGCAGATAGCGTTATCTCTTTCTCGCTTTGCTCTGTTGCCAGATCGTCTTTTAACAATATAGAATTAATAATTAATTAAGAAAATATTTCATCTTAATCATTAAAATTCATTATGAAATTATTGAAAAGTATAATTTCTTGCTCAATAAAATATGATTGATTATTTTAAACGAGAATGTACAGTTAATATTACATCAATAAACCTGTATCAGCTACAGTCTACAGAAGGCATTGACAAAACAGAGGATCGGTAACGTTGTTCTGCTATCTTTCTCCACTACCATTTTAACGTGGACCTCATTATAAACTTGCTACACTCAAGTCATTTCTACCAATTTTGAAGAATTATCTGTTCATGGTCTACAAGTCCGCCTAATTTTATTTCTGTGAATGCATCATTCATAAAAATAGAACATCACTCACACAAATCTACATTACACAGTATTCACTTCTAATATTTAATTAAAAAGCTAAATTTATATGCTATTTTTGTTATTTTATGAAATAAATAATCATATAGTTTGGTGAAATTTTGAATTTCAGTGTTGATGCAAGCAACGAAAATGCACTTTGATACTGCTTTGGGGAAATTGGATAGGAATTTTACAATAGTAATGCCAGTTGAAGGTAATTTTCAAAATGATCCAAAAGCAAAGGAAAGAGCTTTACAATTGAAGAAACAATATTTTGGCAACAAGTCAATAAGCAATGAAACACTACAACAATTAACTGATGTGAGTAGGCTAATCATAAATAATTATTTATAATAATAAATATTATTATTAAAAAAGATAATAACTCTCAAGTAGTTTAGCATTTCTCTTAGTGAACATTCGTTTATCAAATCGCGATTTATTTTTTGGAAAGATTTAATACTGAATTTATGTATGTAATCAGAATTATTCAATTATTCGTTTTTTCATAAATAAGTAAATGCTATATAATAATTGTAATCATTTTTATAGTTTGCAGTCTTAGCGGTAAAGTTTCCAATTGATACTCGACAGGTTCATCATTACATAGCTTGATGCTAATTTATGCATTATTTTTTCGCAGCTTTACAGTGATATGTATTTTCTGAATGGCACAAAAACTACAATAGAAAAACACAATGGAAAAATACATATTTATGACTTTGGATATGAGTCACTATTTTCTGTTTCGCAAGTATTTTCAGAGGATCCGAACTACAAGAATGGTGAGCTAAAATTGCACAGTCCTGTTGATACAGTATCAATTCAAATTAACTTCAATAATGATACTTGGTTGAGTTGATGTAATATTGAGTTACGGTAAGATAGTATTGTGCAAACTACCTAATGGACATGACCTACGTAATATTTGGACAATTTAAGACAAAATTATGAAATTGAAGAAGTTTTGGGCAATAGCCTATTTTTTCTTTTCCGACTACTGTATTGTTTACTCCATCCAAGAAATAAATAAATAAACTGATTAATCTATTTGGATTAGATAACAGAGTTATCTTGGAATAATATAATACGTAAATGCCTTACCCCATTTTTATTGCAATATTAATAACCAATTATTATCGATAAGCTAATACTTATAATGGGTAGCCGTCTAGTTGTCACCCCGACTACTTGACACCTACTGGACCAAAGGTGCCAACTAGTCATGACCGTAAACGACTACTTGACACCTCGCACCCTCGCGTCAGGGTGTCTCCCCCGACTAGTTGTCACCTCCTTAGAAAAGAGATAAGTAGACGGGGATGGCTCACGTTCACATGACACCTTGAACGCTGGCGTCAAGGTGTCACCCCGACTACTTGTCACCTACAAAGTTTGCACAACTTAAACCCCTGCGGCGTAGGGAGAAGGGATCAAACAATTTTTATTACTGGTTATGATGTAGAATTGAATTCTAAGCATTTTTGGTTCAGTAACATTTTCCCGTCAAATGCACGGTTCGGGAGATATTCGCCGTCTTTGCAATTTTTAGGACAAATTTTTTCAAGTTGGTTGAAAACAGAAAAAAATGGATAATAAGCCCTTTTGATAACTGAACCAGATGTAGAACACAATTCTAAACACATTTTGTTCAGTTATATTTTCCCGTCAGACGCACCGTTTACGAGTAAATTGAGCCTAATGCTAGGACAGTCAAATTTTCATCCATCAATGATATGGCAGATGGAGCTATCAGTCTGGTTATCAAATGAGGTATTACATGAATTCTGGTGATTAATATGAGGATAAATAATTATTTATATACACTTGTTTCAATACAGTATGTTTCTATACTTTTTATTGATTGCACCATGGTTGAAATGGCTCACTCATAAAGACATGATGTTGAAAATATCGTATTATATCAAAATTAGGAATCTTAATGCCTTTTCATATAGAACTTGATAGTTAGGCTTCATTTTCCAACTTTCAAATGAAGAGCCAGCTGGAATCGTGATTTGTTGTGGAGTGGATTGAGGGGATAGGTTGTCGTGATCGTAAAGGACTACTTGTACCCTCGTAAAAATATACCATTGCCGTCAAGTTGTCACCCCGACTACTTGACACCTACTGGACCGGAGGTGCCAACTAGTCCTGACCGTAAACGACTACTTGTCACCTCACATCCTCGCAACAGGATGTCCCCCCGACTAGTTGTCACCTCCTCAGAAAGGAGACAAGTAGACGGGTATGGCTCACGTCTACTTGCCCCCTAAAAACCGGTTTTAAAAGGGGACAAGTAGTCAGGGTGTCAAGTAGTCAGGGTGGCACCTAGTAGCGTACCTCTTATAATATATTATACTAGCCGTCAGGCTCGCTTTGCTCGCCATATCTGTCTGGATCTATACCCCGACTGGATCGTCCAAAAATGAGATCAGTGGGCTCGCTTCGCTCGCCTAAAAGTAGACCTCAGCGGAACCTCTGTACCGTATTCTGGATCTCCGACTGGATTGTCCAAAAATGAGATCAGCGGGCTCGCTTCGCTCGCCTGCATGTAGACCTCAGCGAACCTCTGTACCAAATTTGAATGTAATATGTCAATTTCATCTCGAAAAACACCTGTGACTATATCGGCGTATCTTTGGCGAAAAAAATTCTTCCACCTCAGCTAAACCTGTGTACTGAATTTTTTTTAATATATTTCCAACAATTATTGAAAAAGGTGAGGAAATGCAGAAAAGCTGAGAAAACGCTAATTTTGGGCGTATCTTTGGCGTTATTTCAAATTCCTTCTAACACAACATTATTGCACCCCAGCTGAGCTTCTGTAGTAAATTTGAACATTTTCTGTTTATTTGTTCTCGATAAAGCTGAGAAAACGCTAAAAAACGCAGATTTTGGGCGTATCTTTGGAAATTTTTCCAAATCCGTTCTTATTGCGCCTCTAAAGGGCCAACTGAACACACCTACCAAATTTGAAATGTTATGTCATATTTTATCATATGTTAGGACGATCAAGTCGGGGGTTTTCAGACTAAACGTCTGGCTAAACGGATATGGGAGCGAAGCGAACCTAACGGCTAGTAATATAATATTCCCAGGAATAGCTCTGAAGTAACAGTACCCAATCAATTTTTCCGTGATAAATCAGGACCTCCTAAATACCTATTTAGGAGGTACTGGATAAATTGGTATTTAGGAGGTCCTGGATAAATGCATTTGAATCTTCAACTTGGTGCCAACCTAACAAAGTCAACTTAACTTAATACCAACCTGACAAAATTTTTAATTTAGTTACCAGAACAAATGTTTCGAAGAGGCACTCTCTCTAGATTATAGTTCTATATTAACATATGGTATGGACATTTCAATTATAATTTCAAGATATTGGAATAAGAAGAATATACATGCTAAAAGACGAATTTTAAACCCTTAGAACCACCCTTAGAGTTAAAATATCGCCAAAAGATTTCTTAGTGCGCCTCTAAAGGGCCAACTGAACATACCTAGCAAATTTGAACGTTTTTGGTCCAGTAGATTTTTAGTTCTGCGAGTGAGTGAGTGAGTCAGTCAGTCAGTGATTGAGTGCCATTTCGCTTATATATATATATATATATATATATATATATATATATATATATATATATATATATATATATAGATCTTCTTGCGGTGAAATATAAATAATCCATGTTGTAGAAAGAAGTTTATATATTCTATTCTAATCCAGTTCTGATCCAAATGATTTCAAAATGTCTATGTTAATTTCGAACTGAAAAACTAATGAACAAAAAGCTGTTGGGCTAAAATTATTGAAAGTGATGAAAGAGCCTATTTTTTGGAGAAAAGCAGTTTTGGGCTAAGCATTTTATTCTCTCCCGATCATAATAATTATTATTCATCAATGATCGGTAAAATTATTGTTATTCCAGTCATATCAATTTATTGTATCAACATTTTTTCAGGCGCTTGTCATGGTGATGATCTTCTATATATGTTTCCATTAAAATTCATTTCTCAATTCCGTGGAAAAGAGTCAGACAAGGATAAGGAAATCAGCCGAAAAATCGTTCAATTCATTGTAAACTTTGCAACTCATGGGTGAGTTATAAACAGGGTGAAAGATGGAATAATTAAAACTACCTATATAAATAAAATGACTTGATTGATCAGAATAAATCTGAATATGTAAGATGACTCAATTAATAAAACATGTTATATACAAAACTATGAGAAGAAGGGAATTAACTTGTTAATTTATTTAAAGAGTATTGATTAGCCCTAGAAGATATCCTATATTATAAAGAAGTTGAAATAACACAGAAACCGAGCATTTAGTACTTCAGGCGGGTCTATGTGATTACTATTTTGATTTAAATTTTTTTACAGTCATGATAATGCTTTTTGTGGGAAAGGTAGTGAATATAAAAATTAAAAAAAGGAGAATCAAAACTAGCTCGTTAATAATATTAATACTATTATTATATAATAATAATTAGTTCGAATTACCAATAAGAATAGAACCATAGAGAAAAGATAGCATAAGAAGATATTCCTTGGTATAGGACGCTTATGTTCCAATTTTCACTGTTAACTGAAGCCGATAGTTCACGTATTTCTTTTTCGTGAAACCATGTGGCACAGGTAGTCTCTCATCATACCGTTCTTACACTCTCACTCGACCAAAACAGTAATAATAGTCAATAATCGATTGCAATCGGATTGAGTTAGGTAACAAGAAGTTTGAAATAAGGAACATTGAAGAGACCTATACCATGGGTACTTCTGATACTGCAAATTTTTTTTTTTTTTTTTTTTTTTTTTTAAGATTACGTCCTAAAGACTCCAGTCATGGAGTATAAGACAAGTCATGTTATTACATAATAATTCTAACACTAAGTAGTTCAACCTAGTTTAGGTTTGAAAGGAATTCTTGTACACTATAAAAAGCTCTATCAACTAAATATTTTTTAATTTGTTTTTTGAAAATCTTCAAATCATCATTACTTTTCAAGATTTGAGGTAGCTTGTTATAAAATTTCCTACCAATATAATCTGGTTTTTGTTCAAATAACCTACTATTGTGACCCATTATATGATAGTCTGCTCTGTTTTGCGTATTATACTCATGAACATCTGAATTCTGGATCACACCACTCGTTTTCACATGCATTACAACTTCATATACATACAAAGATGCCACAGTTAATAGACCAAGCTTTTTAAATAAAGGCCTACAAGAGTCTAACCTATTCACTTTCTCTATACATCTGAGTGCCTTCTTTTGAATCTTAAACACCCTGTCCATATTTTGTTGAGATGAATTACCCCATACTAAAATAGCATACCTAATATGAGATAGTATAAGTCCATGGTAAGCAGTTAACAGTAGTTTTTTATCATTCAGCCTAGCAAGCTGCCGCAGGACAAATACCCCAGATGATATCTTATTACATATCCTCTCAATGTAAGGATGCCATGTTAATTTCCTGTCCAATAAAATTCCCAAGAATGCTACTTTCTCTTCTTGGTCTAATTCATTTTCCTCTACAAACACATTTATTTCTCTATCCTCTACTGAATTATATTTACTTTTGAATTGTAGGAATTGACATTTCTTACTATTTATTGTTAATTGCCTTTGCTTCAAGAATTGGACAATTGACTGTACTCCAGTAAAAGCATTTATTTCTAGACTATCTAATAAATAATTGTTAAAGATAAGCGATGTGTCATCAGCAAACAACAGAGCTCTGTGATCTTTTAACTCTTTTGGTAATTGGTTCACATACAACAGAAACAGTAAGGGACCCAGAATTGAGCCTTGAGGTACTCCAGCCTGGACCTCCAGTTTTTGAGATTTAATTTTTACTATTTCATTCCCATCCACCTTGGTAAGCTCAACACACTGGTTTCTACCTATGAGATATGATTCAAACCATTTTAGTTCTATACCATTCACACCTACAGTTTTTAGTATTTCCAATAATATTCTATGGTTCACACAATCAAAAGCTTTGGATAAATCAAGAAATATTGCGGCTGCCTTCTCACCTGAATCTATTATATCTATTAGTCTTTCAACAAGGGATACTATTGCAGTCTTAGTAGATTTCCCTTTCTGGAACCCATGCTGTTCATCACATATGAAATTAATTTCTTCCAGGTGCATCAATAGCCTATTTAAAACTACTCTTTCAAAAATTTTACTTATTACATTTAGAATACTAATGGGTCTATAATTTTCAACTCTTTCAGAATCACCGCTCTTGAAAATTGGCAAAATTTTTCCTTGTTTCAGATCATCAGGGAAAATACCCTGCTCTAGTGAAGTATTAAGGAGATGCAATAAAGGGTCCAGTAATTCATTTTCACATTCTTTTAAAATTTTGCTTGAGACCCCATCCAATCCTACTGTTTTTTTGTTATTCAAATTTTTTATTATTCTTGACAACTCATCTCTTGATAATGGATGAAATTTAAATACCTTTTCAATGGCTCAGCATTTAATGTAGTTGTATTACAAGTATTAGTGTTCAGTGACTTTTGGAGATTATATGCAACCTGTTGATAATACTTATTGAAAAAGTTACAAATGTCTATACTATCATCCATATAATTTCCATGTTCATCGATTATCCTAGGGACATTAGTAACTGTATCTTTTTGAGCTGCTCTCCTATTTCTATTAATTACCTCCCAAACAGCAGAGTTAAAATTGGTACTAGTTGTTAATATTTCAGCTGTTTTCTTACACTTAGCTTTCCTCACTTCTTTTGCATAGTTTTTCTTTAGACATTTGTATTTGACTTCACTCGGAACATCCCTCACTAATTTAAATTCCTCATAAGCTTCCCTAACAATATTTCTTTGAGTAAGAATATCTTCAGTTATCCATTCATCTACTTTGTTCAATTTACTTTTCACTTTGACTTTTTTTATTGGACAGCATACACTAATGTGAAATCTTAGAGTATCAATGAATTGCTTATATTTGTAATTTAGGTTACAACTGTTATAAACACTACTCCAATTTTCTTGAAGCAGTTCCTGCTTCAAACAATTTATATTTCCTAGCTCATATTGCTGAATTTCTTTCACAAAAGTTTTTTTTCTGCTTGGATTCTGGCCCTGCAACTTAACATCTAAAATTTGATAGTTATGATCTGATAGATCTGAGCTACCTAACCTGACATTACAACCTTCTATATTTGTGAGGATATTATCAATAATTGTCTGTGAAGTTCGAGTTACTCTTGTATATTCGTGGACCTTAATTTCTAAATTATTCATATTAGTAATATCTCTAATATCCTCTGTCATTTTATCCTGCCTGGCAAAATCGGTATTGAAATCTCCTACCACTATAACATTTGTGAAACGAGCGGTTGTAATTTCCAAAAGTGTATGGAGCAGCTCACAAAATTTTTGCCAGTCTCCATTTGGTGACCTATAGATACCTAACACTGCTACCTCAAATCGATCATCAATTTTTAACCTTAGTCCTGTCACCTCTAAATCCATCTCAACAGAAAATCTCTTAACAAAATCCAGTTCATAAGTTTGGGTATGTTTAGCATTGCTAGTGAATATACATACACCACCACTTCTATGAGCTATTCTACAAAATTCTGATCTCAGTGAATAGCCTGGAATCCTAACTTGATTTATTTCCTTTATTTTTAAGCCATGCTCTGTGAAAATAACAATGTCAGGATCCTCCTGTTTAAGAAATACTTCTAATCTGTCAATTTTGTTGCGAAGATACTGAATATTTTGATGATAAATACTAAAAACCTTACCATCTTGTGCTACTCTATCTCTAGCATTTGTAGCTATTTCCCTTTCCCTGTTTTGAGCCAATTTACTAAAAAATCGTTACCGGTATTTGTTTTTTGACTGTTTTTAAACCAGAGGATTGCAAACGGCTTTCAATCAGCTCTGCCAATCTATTACAAAAGATTACTTTGCCAGATCGATTTAGATGCAACCCATGATTAGTGAAGTTATGTCTTTTCAGCCTTTCATTTAGAAAACAAATCCCCAGTTGTTTAGAATTCTTATTTTTTAGGCTGTTGATTGTATTATGGATTGATTTGTTTGTCGAATTGATTGCTTCATTTAATTCTGGCCTATCAAACCTATTAGGAATAGTACTTATTATTAAGTTTGTTTTTTTGCTGAGTGGCACAATTTCCTTGATTTTTTCTGTTACTTGAGGAAGATGATTCAAGTTAGGTTCATTTATATTATTTGAGCCACCCAGTACAATTAGATAGTCATTTTCATCAAAGTCTTTAGTTTGTTCCCTAGCTGACTCTACAACTGCATTAATTGATGCACTTGGCTTGAAAAAACATTGGACATCAAATTTATTTTTCAATCTTTTATCAAGGAGATCACTGCAATCACGTCCATGACTGGACGTCAGTAGCAGAACTCTCCCTTTCCTATCTTTATTTCCCTCAGCTATATTTTTGGTTGCTGTCTTCAAAACCTCACTGTACGTTTTATTTCGACCATTTTCAGAGCATTTCCCATCATTTAGGTTAGATTCTATTTTTTTGCATTTGGACGGAGGTTCTATCATACATTTAGTATTATCAAATTTAGATTTTAGTTTCTTTATTTCCTCCGACATTAGACTACATTGATTCTTTAGATTTAGTATTTCTTTTTTATGGTCTTCATCTTGTAATTTTATAATCAGTTCCAAAGATTTAATTTCTTCTACCATCCCTAACCTTTCTTCCTCAGACGTTTTTAGAGTTACTTCTAATTGGTTTTTTAAATTAGTGTGGCTACTTTGTAGTTGAGCAACTTTTTCTGCTAAAGTAGTTTGAGGAACTGGGGTTTAAATATTGACCGAAGAACTAAATATAAGAAGGAATTTTGTTGAGTGAAATGTGAAACAGTCCAGAAAACTGTAAATCTTACATTATTAACACTATATTGGAGCGGCTAGCTAATATAAGTATAATATAAGTATTATAAGTATAATAATAATTAATCTTATATTGTGTAGTGTATCCATTGACATGAAGACTACTGCAACAGAGCGAATATAATTAGAACTGATTGCATCAACTGCCACTCAAAAATAATAATTGAAGTGATTTTCCTCCTTTAAATTCTGATACTGTACTCGAATAAAAACATGTTTCAATTTTACAGTGATCCAAACCCAGTCGCAGAAACAACAAACTGGAGTCCAAACACTGGGCACCTCGAATATCTATCGATAACCCGAGAAGGAAATTTCGAAATGAAAGCAAACTTCCCACACAACGGTGCAACTCCAGTTGAGCCCTGCTGTTCAAATAGATATTGTTGCCCAAACTGATGCTCCTCCCCCCTATACATGTAGATAAGGACAGGTTTCCTTGGATAGAGCTCCCTTCATAATAACATGCCAATGGGGCACCAATTGAGTATAAAATCATTTTGTAAATTTATATTTCAAATGAGAAAATATTGATAAACAATTAAAAATAATATGCCAATTGAAAAAGGGGATGCCACTCAAGTATGGAAGTATGTTGTAAATTTATATTTCAAATAAGAAAATATTGACAAAAACTATCTAATAATATTTATAATAATGTTCTACGTATTTATATACTGTATTAGTATATACTTTTGCTGATGAAGCTTCATAAAACATCTAAATTCGAAAATATGGTTTGTATAAGTATTATTGGACTGCAAATATTGGCCTATTTGGCTTATATTTAATTTTAGGTGAAAATGTTACTGAACATCAATTGTAGAGATGTTTATGCTCAATCCTTTCCACTTGAAAGCTTTTGTTTGATTTGTATCTGAAGCCTGATAATTAGGAATCTAAAATCAAACTTTGCATAGATGGGGCGGTGCTCATTATTGTTCTGTCAAGCCTGGCTATGTTATTATTTTTCTTTTAGCTGTTTATAACGTGTATTTGAATATGGAAATTGATGAGGAATTGCATTTATTCAAATGCTAATCGATAAATAATGATAGTAGAGCAACCTCTGTATAACGAAGATGATTATCCGGAGAAAAAATTCGCTGCAGAGAGGTATTCGTTATTGAGAGGTTGCTCGGTGAAGAAAACTGCCACACTCTTATGGATCTTATAATATATCAAGGGCGGTAATTAAAATGATTTGGGCGGTAGTTAGTGCCTTATTGGCCAAACATTTGAAGAATATACCACTCTCATCAACATTGAAATCGTCTTTTGGCTCATAATACAGTATTTTCTGAGAACGTTTTCTGAACTTTTCTAAGATCATTTTCTTTCCAGAATTCACAAGAGGGTACATATCAACACTAGCACTTTCAACCGATATCACTTTTTGGACGATGTCATGCCGTTTTTTAATTTTTCTAACCAGCTTTCACTTGCCTTAAAGCTACTGTATCCCAATGATACTGCAAATTCTAAAGCCTTTTCATTGATTAAATTCCCTGACAATGGAATTTTCTAGTGCATAAAAGTCACCCATTTTATCACCGGTTATCAGTATCATCAAATGTACAAATTTGCATTGCAATGTTGCAAATCATTAGCAACACTTAGTTTAAGAATCTGATCACGATTTTTTAGAAACTGAATGAAACTGAGTACAGTAACTTAACCAGCAAAATTGAAATGTGTAACAAAAGTAAATGGTGGGAGGATGGAAAAATCCAGCATTCCCGTTCCTTTATCTATGAATGGCGAGTTCTAACAATTGAAATGTGTGGCAAAAGCAAAGATAAGAAAGTCCAGTCGTTTACCTGCCTGGTCTACGAATGACAAGTTCTTGGAAGTCTATTTCCAGTAACTTGCATTCAATTTCCGACACGTGTTTCAACCTCTATTGACTGTCTAACACCCTATCTTCTTCGTACTTGAATTGCCATTTATTTTTAGTCCTTTAGTCCATTATTCTGAAACTACCCTTCTTCTGAAACTGAACTTTTTTTTGAAAATGACTCTCTGCTTCCTATAAACACTACATTTTGTATGTTGAAGTCAAAGAAAACTTTGTTGTTGAGAGGTCCGACATTCGTTAAATAGAGGTAAATAAGCAGCCAAAACTCTAAAATGTCATGGGACGAGGTAAAAATTCGTTGTGTAGAGGATTTCGTTAAGTGGAGGTTCGTTATAGAGAGGTTCGACTGTATTATATGATGAGAGAGTTATTCATAAACAAGAAAAAATCATAAGCTATTAAAAACTATGTATTATGTTCTTCTTCTTTTTCTTCTTTGTCTTTTCCTTTTCCTCTTCTTTTTCTATTTCTTCTTATCGTTCTTCTTTTTCTCAGCCTTTTCCCACTGAGGTGGGGTCGGCGTTTCGAATCAATATCTTCCAGGAGACACGGTCATGGGTAGAAACTAGAAACTGTATATTATCGATAATTTATCATTTATTAATAAATAATAAATATTTTCATTGACTCAGAATTTCTTACACAACACATTCATTCATTTTTCACAATTTTCATCCACAGGAAGATTATAACGAACACCATGGTGGTTAATGGAGTAATGAAATATTTTAATACAAACAGTGTCCTAAAATTTCAAATATCGTCGCATTTGATGATAATTTACTGATTGCGTGATATTCTTTAATTTTCCGCAGGTTAATGCTACTCCATCATTCACATTAACTACGTCAAGTGATAGAATTTTGAAGAAGAAACTTATTAAACAAGTTATCGATTTAGTATTGCCACCTTCTGGATATCCTGAGTGAGTGAATTCGATATCTTTCTCTCATATGAATATATTCGAATGAGAAAAAAGGCCTGACGATACATACATACATTTTTCATCCATTCCTAGTTTATAAAAAATCCTATTCAGCTTGGTAACAATGAAATATGAAAGGGACTTTTGATCACCGATTGTCAAATCATGCTGGAAATAGGTTTTCATGATTTTCAAACCTCCGAACTTTTTTGAAAATAATCGAGATACAGCCTTGATAAGAGATTTTTTATAATAATTATTCCTTTATTTTTATCTGTATTATTGTGTTATTCGCTGTATTCTGTGTTATGTTGATGAATATTTTTATCATATGTGAACTGCCGTGCTACCAATTTCTCCTAAATCGGTTGGATAGCATTTCACACCTATTAACCTAAGGATAGTTATCGGCTCCAATGTAATAGATTCTTGATAAACTATGAATGGATAGATGGATCTATCGCCTATGAATGAGAAATCCAGTTTTTAGAGCAAATGAACTTATAATCTTCAGAAGAATTTTGGCAATATACTACACAAATACACAAAGAACAATATCTCACACGTTTAAGCATTCAAAGTCACTACAAGCTAAATACTTATCCAGTTTATATAGTTGAAAAACAATGGCTATAGGCTTGTATACACACAAATCAAATTATAGACAAAATAGAACACTATAAACTGTTCAAAACTCAATTTGAAACATTAATAATTCACTTAAACAGAAAAATATTCAGAGAGCACAAAATTACAACACACGCAGCCATCCATATTTTTAGAGAGAAGCTAGCCAAGCTACAAGTCAGGACAAAAACCACATCTCAAAATCAGTGTTGATGTCACGGACACGTCACCAAAAAATTTATAAATTACAAGTTTAGAATTCACATTTTATATTTGTTCTCAATGAAACTTTATTTTGAAACTATTATTTTAAATTTTTATATATCATCTCTATATTATCTGTTAATTCTGTTAACTCTGTTTACAGAGTTTGTTTTTTCAGTGATACCATTGAACATGCAACACAATCATTTACGATAATAAATTCTCAGTCAAAAAGTTGTCCGTAATTGATTACTCTGATATTTACTATAAAGTTTTATAGATCTCGAATTGAAGATTCGATTCCAATCGAGAAAAATTGTAATATTACAAATACCCCCCTCTTGATATAAAAAAATTTTACTGTTTGAAAATTTAAAGAGAAAATTACATTGACCCAAATGGAAAATTTTGAATTGTAAATTCGAGAACAGTAACAATTTTTTTATAAAAACATTACATGTTGTCCTATAATATTGAAAATTATTATAAAAATTCATCAATAGCATTTGTTATATGTTTTCAAACAATATTTCAAGGTATAGAATATCAAAATTACTTTTGATTTAGCTTTATAATTTAAAGGAAAATATCTCAACAGAAAGTTTAATATATGAAGAATAGTTTTTGAAATTGCACATAAATTTAATATATAGAAAAATTCAATTTTTATTGCATAAAAAAATTTAGTATGTTGAATAAAAAATTTATTATTATTTTTTTTAAATGAATTGATGAATTGTTACGTTTAATTTTCACATAAAATTTCAATAAATCAAAAAATGTTCATTTCTTTCACTATTGACACAGTTGATTTTATCGATGCAAATTTTGGAAAACAGTCTGTTAAGGCACTCAGTATGATTTTCAGTTAAGTGTGACTCCAGTGTGATGACGTTAGTGTTGGGCTGATCCGAATACTCGTAGTGTTGGGCTGATCTGGATGCACATAGTGTTGGGCTGATACTTGTAGTCGACTGATGCATATCAAACTCGATACAGGTGACATCTCAGTTAGCATTGCCTCATGCTTGTAGTAGACGGCTGCATACCAAACTTGATACAGAGTCACGTAAATTTTGTATCATATTTGTAATTATACAATGTACATTTCAGGCTTGAAATGACAATGTAATTCGTTTTTTGGAAAAGAGATAGACGCTGCATACAGGATTAATTTAGGTGAGGATTAATTTAGGTGAGGATTAATTTAGGTAAGGTTTGGTTTTTTGATATTTTCAGTGTTCAAGGTTTAGAGTTCTGCATACAGGAATAATTTAGGAGAGGATTTTTTGAATCAATTCTTCCATGATACTGTGACTGTTATTCTGAATTCAAAGTTGCAAACGTGAACATGGATGGCAATTAGCTCCAGGTAATGTAGTAGTGTTGAAGTTTGAGATACAAGGTCAGCAATAAGCATTGGCGTATGCTTTGGAGATATCAACATCAGTGTAGATATTGGCGTAGTTGTTGGTGTAGATATTAGTATAGATATTGGCGTAGTTATTGGCGTTGACATTGTTGTAGGCATCAGCGTAGATATTGGTGTAGACATTGGTGTAGATATTGACATCAGAGCAGATATTGGCGTTGATATTGACATAGGCATCAGTGTAGATAGTGGCGTAGTTATTGGTGTAGATATTGGTGTAGATATTGGCGTAGATATTGGTGAAGTTATTAGTGTAGGCATCAGCGTAGATATTGGTGTAGATATTGACATCAGAGCAGATATTGGCATAGTTATTGGTGTAGGCATCAGCGTAGATTTTGGCGTAGTTATTGGTGTAGATATTGGCGTAGATGAGTCACACTAGTTCGAAAATCACCCAAATGTTCTCAACACTCTTCATGGCGTTCACTTGTTGTCGATTTCGAGATTCACGTGATAATTATTTCAATGTTGATGTCTGTGCTGTACCTGTTATCTTAAAATGCTTATAAACTAAAAAGAAAATTTTGATTAGGCTATCAATACAATCTAATACACATGAAAATTATTTCTAAGTATATAATCAATATAAAATGAAATTTGTTAACATCTTATTATACAGTCAGCAATACATATATTGTGAAATATGGAGATATCAATTATAAAATTTCACTAGAAAAAAATAATTTCATTTCCATTTATTCATTGTTCAAATATTTTATAAAAAGCAAATTATTCAATATTATTAATCATCGTTTGTTGGATACCATAGTTTATTTCGACTTTTCAATGTTCTAAACACAAACTACATTTCATGACAAAACTTTACTATCAATCATTAAACAAGAAATCATTCAAAACATCAATAATATTTTGCTTCAAAGGCAATCAATATTCATAAGTAATCATCTGCATCTATGGCAATCAACATTATTAATCATTATTTTGCATCTATGGCAATCAACATTATTAATCAACACAAAAAATATTATCTCATTACTGCCTCTCTAAGTCATAACCTTTGTTATTCCTTCTTTAGGCAATAATGGGTTTCCATCTCAAAAAACAATCACATACCAGCAAAATTCTAATCAACAAACCCCACTAAAAATTCTACATACACTCCAGCATCCATTTCAAACGATAATCAATCATATCAAAATTTATAGAACAAACAGTTTTTTAAAAAAAAAATTAGAAAAAGACATCAATTACAAAAACTTTAGAGAAATTTTAACCTTTAACTCATTTCAATTAATAATATAACAAGACGTTTTTATTCAATGAAAACATTATTCAAGTTAACTTTCATTAATACATCTCATATATATGGCTACACAATTCATTAATACTTTCAAATTTTAAAGTTTATTTATTATAACAAAAGAATTTATACATAAGAATAGATTTCAGCATGTTCTAAATTGAACCATTTATTTTTTAAATAATTTCATAATTTAAAGACTGTATAATAAATACAAACATTTCAAGATTACAATACAAAAATGATCAAGATGGATAATGGGTAAATAAGTTCCCTAAAAAATACAAACAAGAGAAAAAGAAAATTGGGTAAATAAATTTCCTAAATAATACAAAGAAGAGAAAGATTAATTAGAGCCTATCCTACATGTCAGTACTGAACTTTTATAAGGAAGTATATTTAATAAAAATATACTGAAAATGAGAAAATGGGACATAATTTTGCTCTGAAAAACCTAATTACCTAATATGATACCTGAAAAAAATAGACATAATTAAAATATGTAATACATGATGAAAAAATATACCGCAAGCAAACAATTATTTACACTACAATGGATAGATTTTAGAAAAGTTAAGTTTTATCAACAATTTAAAGATTAGGAAAATAAGCTACTATTTTAACTTCTAAACTTATTTCAGAAGAATACAAATTTAAATGACTATGGACAAGATTGGTCAAGATATGCATCATAGAAGAATTTTACTGAACATTACACAAAGACAGGAAAGAATCGAAATTTGAAAAGATTAAGGGCCAAGAAAAATAGGCTACAGGAGAGAAAAAAGATACAATTATGGACTCTTACCATACGTAGTATTTACGGTCATTGCTATTCTGAATCCCGGCATGACACAGGATCCCTAATCATTGTGTGCTGGGGAATACCCTTTCATCATGTGATTCACAGTCATCATCTTGTAAGTAAGCAACTTGAAACAACCTTTGAATACTAACACATCAATGGTGACTTTGTGTTTTATTTTCTTCAAGAACATAATTTTATTCATGGGTTCATTTGTTTCAACAAAGCCATTTTGCTTACAAAAGTTAGTCATGTTCACTTGAAAATGCATTGCATACACCTTTTCAATTCTCAGTTGAAAGTTGAACTCATCAACTTGACTCAAAGCAACATTCATTTTGTTTACATTGTTCCTAACCTCCACAGAAACCTGTCTCATGTAATCATTCACTTTGTTTATAGTTTTCCTAACCTTCAATGTAGCAATATTACTTTCATGATAGTTGACTTTCAGTGAAGACAACTCCCTACCTACTTCTTTACTCAATTCTACTATCTCATTAGGGTTGACTTTTTCAACAACAGTAACTAGGCCTACATTATCTGAAACTTGAAATAATTGATCTTGTATATCAACACTACTATCATCCTGCTTCAATTTGCTTTCATCTTCATGATTATCTTTCAATGTTTCATGTGCATCTTTCAATAGAAGGTTTATACTAGCCTGCTCTAGTCTAATGCTAGCAAATTCTTGCTTCATCTCATCAAACCTAGCACTTTGCTCATCAAACCTAGCATTTTGCTCTTGTTTCAAATTATCAAATCTTTGTGTTAGGAATGCTATGAGATTTATATCATTTTTAGCTCCTACCATACTTGTTTCATTTGATATTTCTACTACTTTCTCATGAATTGTTACATTTGAAACGTTTTCACTTACAGCTACACTATCATTTGAGTCATTGTTTAAGGTTAGGTCTAAATCTTGTGATTCTTCATCTAAGTTTTGAATGTTTTCACTGGATAAAACTTCATTATTTTCATTGTTCTCCATCTTGCTACTGCGTAAAAAATATTTACTTATTAGAACCTGAACTTTCTTGAACCGATTTCCCACTCAGCAGCATCTCCCATTCATAATTCATCAAGATATCTATCCTACCAATAATTTTTTACAACCAGGGATATATTTTTTAGTTTGAGTCCCACACCAGGGCGTACCATTTGGGACATATTTATTTTGTAATTCGGTCCCACCACAGGGGTGACATTTGCCGTGCTACCAATTTCTCCTAAATCGGTTGGATAGCATTTCACACCTATTAACCTAAGGATAGTTATCGGCTCCAATGTAATAGATTCTTGATAAACTATGAATGGATAGATGGATCTATCGCCTATGTATGAGAAATCCAGTTTTTAGAGCAAATGAACTTATAACCTTCAGAAGAATTTTGGCAATATACTACACAAATACACAAAGAACAATATCTTACACGTTTAAGCATTTAAAGTCACTACAAGCTAAATACTTATCCAGTTTATATAGTTGAAAAACAATGGCTATAGGCTTGTATACACACAAATCAAATTATAGACAAAATAGAACACTATAAACTGTTCAAAACTCAATTTAAAACATTAATAATTCACTTAAACAGAAAAATATTCAGAGAGCACAAAATTACAACACATGCAGCCATCCATATTTTTAGAGAGAAGCTAGCCAAGCTACAAGTCAGGACAAAAACCACATCTCAAAATCAGTGTCGATGTCACGGACACATCACCAAAAAATTTATAAATTACAAGTTTAGAATTCACATTTTATATTTGTTCTCAATAAAACTTTATTTTGAAACTATTATTTTAAATTTTTATATATCATCTCTATATTATCTGTTAATTCTGTTAACTCTGTTTACAGAGTTTGTTTTTTCAGTGATACCATTGAACATGCAACACAATCATTTACGATAATAAATTCTCAGTCAAAAAGTTGTCCGTAATCGATTACTCTGATATTTACTATAAAGTTTTATAGATCTCAAATTGAAGATTCGATTCCAATCGAGAAAAATTGTAATATTACAGAACCAAGTGAGTAAGTTATTCAGGCTCATGTTTCACATGACTTTTTTCGAACTTAGAAAATTAGGCCCAGTCTTACATTAATAACCTTGAAGCAATTATATGCGATGTGTCCAAAATCGGCATAGCCTACTAATAGCAATTGGATATAAATTTGAAAAGTGAGGTGGCTTCAAATTTTTACTTCAAAGTGTTATAATTAACGTAATCAGGCAGACAACTCCAATCAGGCATTAAATAATGTCTTTAGGAAAATATTGAAATACACGTTATTTTGACTTCTTCGATTATTGTTATTATTTATAAACATTGTAAAATAAAATTATTGAAACCCTTAATGCGGATTCCTCATATTTTTACCACATTGATAATTATGTTAATTGCTTAATATCGCAGGCAGAGCTTCATCGCTCTGGAGTACAAAAGCATAAAAAATTATTACGAAAGCAGAAATTATAATAACATTCATAATTAATACAGAAATGTTCTATGTAATCACAGTAACTTGAGATTAATTCCCAGAGGAATGCAAAAATTTCCCTCACAAAGGCCCGGTTGCACAAAAGCCGGTTAAATTTTAATCCTGATTAATTTCACGTGAACAAAATCAGAGAAGACCATTCCAAAAAGATGGATCTACTGGAATTGATCAGGATTGAAAATAACCCGGCTTTTTTGCAACTGGCACTAAGTACCTGATTGAATGAGTACAAAAGTTCAACAGCTGAGTCATAATTTTGACACAGTTCCACGCACATGAACTCGCTCACTCACTTCCATCATCAACAGACGACGAAATAATTATTATCAGCTGTTTTTCCAAGGATGAATAATAATTATCTTTTTAATGTCCCTCAGCGAGTTTTCGCAGGGATGAGACCTGGTGCAATCGAATTTTTATATTATAAACAAACCTACTATATTCTGAATTTCGTGAGAATCGTTAGAGCCGTTTTCGAGATCCGGTGAAATACAAACATCTAAACATATAAACAGAAATTGCTCGTTTAATAGTATAGGATACTGCGGAATACGATGGGCTCCCTATACTAAAAAAGTACTGTTCAT
>NC_052506.1:89016066-89062479 GCF_014356525.2 Nilaparvata lugens | reverse complement strand
AGAACACATCATGCTAAGCACATTACATTAGCTGCTAGTATCATATGCAAACATTTACAAAATTATGTTTGATATTTGTGAGAAATTTTCATTTTTTATTGTCAGTTTTGTTTGTCTTTGGAACTTCTAATATAGAACATCTATAATCCACTTATTATAAGTGTAAACACTTATCTAGTGGAATAAAATGGTTTCTATTTGATCTTTTCAGAAACTACAAGCTCAAAGCTGCGTTTACATCAAAGTTAATAACAAAATGTTAATAACTTAATCCTTATAGTTTATATATGATTGATCATAACTTATCATACACATGATGAACATTGTGTGTTTTTCAAGTTCTGTTCAAGCTAATCGAATCTATAAGGATTACGTTATTATCATTTTGTTAATAACTTTGATGTGAACCCAGCTTTAATATTGGAGAAGTGTCATTCATATTATGACAGTTTTAAAATCAGGTTTTATTTATGTTTTAGAAAAAAACAAACGAATACTCGTCACTTGTACAATTACAACGGTTTAAGAAACTTGAATTGGTGCTTGAAATGTTGATTTCCATTCCAAATTATTCAGATAGAATGAAATGTATGAATGAATTAAAAAAATCTTGTAAAAAAATACATTTTTAATGACAGGTTATGATGACATTTAAATGTAAACAAACACAAAGCAGACGAACTGTTTGAAGCAGTAGAATACAAGTAGCCATCCCTAGGGAAGTATATATTTTGTTCTAATTTTTCTTGTAATTTGACTTATTTGTACTCTTAATCTTTCATTCTAAAATTATTTCAGATAAGGCATGCTGAAAGTTTGTTGTTCATAGGTACATGGGAGGTGATAGTTGGCAGATCACGCTTGTGTAGTTTCAGTTTGAGGTTACATTTTTTAATAGTGGCGGGATGGGGTAAACGTATGCACATAAATGGGGCAAATGTACTTAGTGCATTCCTTTGCCCCAAGTTGTATACAGATTTGAAAAAATAATTCTTAATTCAAGAAAAGGGAATTAATTGATGATAATGCAAGGATTCAGTAATACGAAACTATTTTTGTGAAAGCTAACGAAAATTTCGTGAAAGTCTCCAGACAATAGACCTATGTAAAAAGTTAAAATTAATTAAATCTGTTAGGAAAAAACTGTTACCGTTATACTTTTCCTCATGAACTAAAGCACTGATTTTAACAGACATTATGCGTAACCTATTTTCAATGATATTTTGTTTTTCCTAAATAATGGAACGTTTCTCTTCTCAATAGTTCTTTATTGTTACATATGCGTGATTTATGACTTTAGTTACCCCAGCACTCTCTAACCAAAGCCAAACATTGATTTTAAATCAATGGAAACATGGTGGCTTTAGTTTCCCCTTTTTCAGGGGAAGATTCCCAGGAAGATTCAAGTCGACGGTTTGGCATTTCTCTTAATGTTCAAATGTTTATATGTTGTGCATTTACGGCAAAATGCGGTAATAAATTTTCATGAAACTAAAGCCACCATGTTTTTATTCAAAATATATATATTTCTGCCAATTTATGAATATATATCTTCAATGTATAACCACAGACCCAAGTTTTGCAATATTTATTCAACCTATAAGTTAAAGGGTCTGACTTAGGTAGAAGTTTGAATTTTGAAAGTGGCTTTGGTTACCCCCATCTATGATACGTAAAAAGTTGGAATTGATTAAATCTGTTAGGAAATAGATATGAAAAAGTATCATTAAATAGCATCTCACATTCCATTAAGAGCTGGTTTATTATTTGTCATATTATTATATTGAGCAACCTTTGGCATACTTTTTCAAAAACACCTGGATCTTGTTTGATAAAAATCAAACTGCAAATTACAATTACACCCTGCAAAATGAAATTGAATATGGATTGAGTAGTTTTTTGTTACCCACTTGATAGAAAATAATATTCTATCTATTTTTGTCAATACAGGAGAAGGTGACTACAGAGGACCCAGTCTTTTAAACTATTGGCTTCAACCAATTGCTTTGGATATTCAGGGGATTGCAGATTGTCCACCTCCCGAGTTTGCAACAAATCAAATATGGCAGCTGGAGGTTTACTTTGTCAATATAGAAGAAAGCTTACAACACAATGCCCCTCTGCCACTCTGCCTGCTGTGCCTCACAAGCACAGCAAGCAGACTTGTGGTGCCCTGTGGGCATGGGGCAGGTTGCACAGAATGCTCATTGAGACTGATCAGGGTGCCAACATACCTTCACGTGCAGGGTGAAAACGATGATATCGGTCCTTCATGGCCCCCTATTCGATGCACACTGTGCAAATGCCTTGTGGGGAAATTGATTAGGGCATTCCTTTATTAAATTTTGTAGTAACCAGAAGTTTCTTATAATTTGTCTTCTACATGTTTAGTGTTGTGGAAATTGACCTACTCCATTATGGCATACCATTTTCTAGAATAAGGTTTGTTTGTTTGTTTTTATTGTGTGCGGATTAGTAATTAGTAGGAGTTTAATAAGTCATGAATCAGATATCAAATATTAGAAAGTTGAACACATCATGCTAAGCACATTACATTAGCTGCTAGTATCATATGCAAACATTTACAAAATTATGTTTGATATTTTTATTTTTTATTGTCAGTTTTGTTTGTCTTTGGAATTTCTAATATAGAACATCTATAATCCACTTATTATAAGTGTATTGGAAAATGAATGTTCGTTTTTCTCTGATAGCTGATGTTATGTCAAGAGACAGATTTATAAGTTTACAAACCAATATCCATGTTGTAGATAACAATAGACCTCCAGCTGACTCCAAAACAAACAAGTTCTGGAAAATACAGCCTGTCATTGACACTGTTCGTTCAGCATGCATTGAATTATCTAGGGACAATAGAACATACTCAATTGATGAGCAAATGATCCCTTTCACAGGACACTGCCCATCCAGACAACTAGTGAAAAATAAACCACACCCAGTTGGCTTGAAAAATCTTGTTTTAACTACTTCTGGGGGCTTGGTTCTTGATTTTGAAATCTATCAGGGAGCAACTACCCCTCTTCCAACCCCTGAGCTAGGACTTGGAGCATCAATTATTCTGAGACTAGTTCAAACTATTCCTCCTGGTAGCTTTGTTAATTTTGACCACTACTTCACATCAATAAATCCACTGAAAAACTTTCTGAATTGAAAATTGAGGGAACTGGGACATTCATTGTGAATAGGGGAAGAGATATTCCTTTAGAAAAAAAGAAGCTTCCAAGGGGGGAAAGTCTTGAGTATGTCAGGTCAGATGGTAAAATTGTAGCAGTTGAATGGATGGACAGTAACAAAGTCTATTTATTATCCACTCACAGAAGTATTGAGCCACAAAAAATCATCAAAAGATGGTCAAAAACTGAGAAAAAATTCATCGAAGTTTTGTGTCCAGCTATAGTGAGTAGGTACAATCAATGCATGGGAGGGGTAGATGTATGTGACCAACAAATGGAATACTACAGGACATGGTTCAAGACCAAAAAATGGACTGTCAAATGTATTTTACATTTTCTAGATCTGGCTGTTGTGAACTGTTGGATGTTGTACATCAGAGATTGCAAAGCCAACAAAGTTCCCAAAAATAAGAGGAGTGATCTTCTACAATTTCGATTAGATATATCTGAAGCTCTAACATGTGCACCTGATCGGTCACGTGCTGTTCTTTCTTCTTCAGAAAGTGAAGAGGAACCTCTTCCTCAGAGAAGGTCAAAGTTTTTCAATCCACCTGCCAATCTTCCTGGAGAGGATAAAATATATGATGGATATGATCACTATCCAACTTTTGATCCAATCGATAATCCAAGAACATGTTGACTGGAAGGCAGCTCAAGTCGTTCCAAAATAAGATTCGAAAAGTGCAATACTTACCTCTGCCTATCAAGAGGTAAGCATTGTTTGAAATTATTCCACAAAAATAATCAAAAAGTTTAATTTTAAAAATGACTGGACTACACTCAATTTGCTACACGGTCACACAAAGGTTACATTCCTACAAAATGGAAAAACCACTCCAGCTTGGTCAATATAGACCTAGGTTCAAGAAATATAAGTTCGGTTTGAGGTCGAATTTATATTTTTTGAACCTGTATTGACCGAGCTGGAGTCATTTTTCCATTTCATTGTAATGCCATCTATGTGTTGGCACACAATAATTATACAAATTAACTCTTGAAAATGTTTGAAATGATATAAATGAATTGAATTGTTTGATGTGGAAGTAAAATCCACATGTATTATTACATAGTACACTTCAAATATTATTAATTTCCCTTTTATTCTTATGGATAAGTATTACCACTGTTTTATAAATATATTTTAATAATAGATTAAAGTAGATAATAGATGAATAGATAGATGAATAGATTTAATAATAAATTAAATGAATAGATAATAGATTGTGATTCTTGTACAATTAAATTTGATTGTTTATCAACATTGAATGGAGTTTTACCTCACTATCCCTAACCACAAAATTAGTTGAGTATGGCCAGACCCGCACAATTGTGAGGGTTGGTTTTTAGAAAAAATGGCAGCTAGAGGAAGCAGTCTGGGAGAGGATCGAAATCAACCATTCTCATAGGGAACAACCAATAAAGAGAGATTAGAGAATTTGGAGAGGGAAAAGAATGATAAAGACGAGAAGAAGAGAGAGAGCAGAGTTCAAAAAGGAGGCTTTTTGTAGAGCCTTCCAAAAAATACAGAAGGTCTATCCTTCAAAAATTCAGATTCTGAAATATCTTTTTCAAATGATTCTGATACATCAAATGATGCATTAGAGTCATTTGAAAGTGATTCAGATTCTTAATCAATAAAATTTGAGCCAGATGATATTGTGATTGTGAAAGTTTTTACTGAAAAAGAAAAATCATTCAGATTCTAGATTGCCAGAATTAACAAGATTGTGGATGAGAACAAATATGAAGGAATATTCTTCAAAAGAGCACAAAAACAATACATTTCATGAAAACTGAAGAGGAGTTCTCCTGTTCCAAATAAGAAATTGTTCGAAAACTATCTAAACCAATTACAAGCAGCATCCTCAGATCCAAAAATATGGGTTCTTTTACTACAGACCTGAGTGATTTAGCACTTGCTCAATCTTTTTATAAATAATTTTTGATCCTCAATAAGTATTCCACATATATAAGTAAAAGAGTTTGTGTTTTCATTGATTCCCCACTTGGGGAATACATAGTTTGGGTAAAAGTATGCATTTGAGTAATCCCCATTGTGTGGGGCAAAGGTATGCATTTTTTTTTTTAATTATTCAAGTTCAAATGAATGATTTTGAAGTATTCCTATTTGCCTCATATAATAAAGAAATGTATTACTCAGTTTTCATAATAATTTCAGGTCGATTGAAGCATTACAAAATTTACTGGAGATGAAAATTTCATAAGTGTGCAAAGTACCTTTGCCCCCCCCCTACCCATATTTGGTTTCTATTAAAAAATGACAACCCCAATCTCCTCTAAGTTTTTTCCACAAGTGAAATGCCGTTCGAAAAAACAAACAGAATCGAAAAAACCCTTTGGCTTAAGCTCAAGGAGCGTGAACAGTTATTTTTGCGCTGTAAAAAAATATGCCCCTGTGAGGGGTTGGACCAAAACTAGCAAACTGGTCAACAGCCTCGGTGGCGGATGAGGAGAAATCCTAATGGCGGAGAGGATGGAAGAGCCAAGGGAGTAAACCTAAAGGAGATCCAGGGAAGGTTACACTCTTTAAGGCTCGGCGGGAGAACTAAAAGAAAGGTTAAATTGGCTGCCAACCGCTCTACAAGAACTCGCAAGGTTAGAAGGAGATTGGCTTTGAGTCTTCCAGACAAAGATTATGGGCCAAGTGCCCAGAAACCTGACTTACCAGAAGACGTATTTGTGAAGAAATGTGTGGAGTTTACAGAAAAATTGAAAAAGAGTGAAACTGAAAAAGTAAAGATTCAGGAAGAAACTACTAATCAGTTTGAGAATCAACGCTGGTTTGAAGAATGCAGGCTATGATTAACTGCATCATTTTTCGGTGCTGTATGTAATCGTAAACTTGAAACTAAATCGTGATCATCCATTCCTGGCCACTTCTCCTGATGGCCTGGTCGATGATGGCGAAGGGATAGTAGAAATAAAGTGTCCGGCAACTGCAGAATACTTGACACCAGATGACTTGATATGTAAAACGATTGGAGTTGTAAGGAGAATGTGGAGTAATGTGGATGATAAACTAGTTATTAAAAATCTCATAATTACCACATCCAAGTTCAAGGGCAACTTCATATAACAATAAGGAAATATTGCCTTTTTACTATATGGACGCCCCATGGTTTGAAGGTGGAAAAAATATTGAGGGATGATCAATTTTGGGAGAAATTTCCAAAGCTTTGTAAGTTTTATAATGCATGTTTGCTCCCTGAGTTGATTGATCCCAGACATAGAAGACAAATGGAAATGAGAGAACCACAACTCATCTTGCAAGCAATAACCGAGAAAAGAAGGAAATTGTAGGAATATTTGCTAATTTGTTACCATTGTATGTATTTTTAATATACCTATTCATTATTGTTTTTATGAGCTATAGGATACCATATTGTGTTTTTATATAGAAATTGTTTTATATTATTTAAAGGTCAGCAAGTTTCTTAAGATGTATCTGTTCATGAAATGTGAACTTGAAGTAGGTGACCTATTCATTTTTTTGAAGATTTTCGAGTTAGTTCTTTCAGTATTTCAATATCAATTGTTTATCTGACAATTGTGAATAGAGAAATTATGAAATGAAATGAAATCCTATCCACATTATGGAATTCTAATTCACTACTATGTTACACTAGTTTATTTTTTGCGATCTGTATTATATGCACCATATCGAACACTCATAAAAAATATTTTATTATTAGTCATGTATTATTATTATTATTGTTTCAGTATTATCCAATCATACATAAACTATGAACTTATGTATTTTCAATAGACCTATTCATTATTGTTTTTATAATCTATAGGCTACCGTATTGTGTTTTTACATAGAAATTGTTTCATATTATTCCAAGGTCAGCAAGTTTCTTTAGATTTATCTGTTCATGAAATGTGAACGTGGAGTAGGTGACCTATTTTTTTTAAGATTTCTGAGTTCGTTCCTTCAGTATTTCAATATCAATTGTTCAACCTATCGATATTATAGAATACTAATTCACTACTATGTTACACTAGATTATTTTTCGCGATCTGTATTATATGTACCATATCGAACACTCATAAAAATTATTGTATTATTAGTCATGTATTAGTTGTCTATTATTGTTCAAGTATTATCCAATCATACAAAAACTAAGAACTCAATATACTCTTGTTGGATTGCAGATTATTGCAGATTATTGGATTGCCATGGGTCGGCATGTAAAAGGGGATAAGTCCCATTTTTCCGAAAATGGGGTTTTTGTGGCAAGTCATTCACAGGACTATTCCTCAGCTGTGTAGAAAGTTATAAGTCAGATGTTGTATTCACAGCCTTCACAATAGAAAGTGTGTCTTATGGGATAACTGAATATTGAAATAATTCTGTTATGTAGAAGGGGTTATGTCAGTGCAAATAACTTACCTCCTTTTACATGACCAGAGAAAGCTCCTGATTTATGTGTAAAAAGGGACAAGTTCAAAACGTATTGACTTATCTCCTTCTGCACTACTACGGTTTGTGTAATCCTAGCCAAAGTCTCAAGACTAAACGCCTTAATTCTCAGCCTGCAGCCACATCCTCATTATTGTTTTGACGAGATGTCACGTGCAGACAAGTTATTAGATATCATCTTTCAAGCAAAGAATGGTAAGTTATATTATCATTATTTTATTTTATTACTATAAATTATAATCATGATTTTATGATAATTCTATGTAACTTATTCATATTACAAGACAATATTTACGCTATTCAAATTATGATTTTTTTAGGTTAAGTAGCAGGATGTCTACACTGCTATGACATACTGTCATAGGCTACTGTCTATATCTAATTTATTTTCAAACATAGTAACTAAGTTATATTGTTATTAATATTATTTGGAATTATTATTGAGTAAAATATCTACAATTCAAGGGTAAAAGTTCATCACAATAATGTGGATAAACTACTTAGTTATCTGATACAATACCATAATGAGTTGAGGCTGATGACTATTATGATTCATTGTTTCAATGCTTTCATGGAATAGATAATTTACGCAGGTCCATATCAAGTGTATCTGACTGATTCATCCTTCTGTTTCTGATTACACTACAACTTTAAAAGCTATAAGCAAATAGTAAGTTAATGAATGCTACACCTGTAACTTATGTATGCATCCTGTAGCTGTAGGCTACACAAGTACCTATTTGACTGATACATTATTCAGTTCATGTGTACATTTCAGTTAGCTAAGCAAATATTATGATATTGTTGTCAAAAACCAGTAGTTATTCATAAACGGTAGGCCTACCTAATCTACTTCTATGTACATGTATCCTGTAAGTACAAGTTGCATCAAATACAAAATACCGTTGCAATAAGTACAAAATACCTAATACGATTATGCTTGGATACCCAAGCATAATCGTATTAGGTATTTTGTAATTTTTACACTTTTTTGACCAAATTGTTTGTGGTCAGGTGTTAGTGTCACAAGTCTAGTTGCTACTACTGTTAAATTGATAATAACCCTACCTATAATCATGATAATATCCCAATTATATTATGCCTATCCTATATTGTATTTTATTTGGTTTTATGTACAATAACTCTTACTGACTTGATTAAAACCAAGCCTAGAGTATCAAGTTTATGATATTGAAGAAAAATATGTATTAAATGGTGCCCATAAAACTGATAAGAACCTGTCCATTCATGTAATGTGTTTTTTTTTACTTTAGTGCAAATGATTCCTACTGTAATATTAACCTAGTTACACTTTTTTTGTTCTAGATCAGCAAGGCAGAGGGCATCATGGAACATCATCCCCTGAAAAGCTACGCCAGAAAGTTCTCCAAGTCCTACATCCAGTATCTACTTGGACTTGTGCAACAGAGGAGATATTCAGGAACACAGTTTGTCAGGAACTTGTACAGGTATCAGATGAACAATTTGAGTTAAACTGTAATTAGCCAGTAAATTCATCAATGGGGGCAGATGAGATGGCTCATGCTTTATCGAGTGAAGCTGCTACTGGATTGGCTACTGTTGTAGAAGTAGAAGAAGTACAACAGTATCCATATCTGGTATCACAAACATCCAATTCATCTCAATCATATGAGAATGAAAATTTTGTTTGCCAGGAGCCAAATGAAGAATTATTCTCAGTTCCTGTCATCAACCCTTTTCAAAGCTCTAATGAATCAGGGAGTAGGCCTACAACATTTATTCAATTAGAGCCCAACGATTATGTATCAACTATGGAAGATTCAGTTGAAGTTCAATGTGTGGAAGATGATTCTATATTTTTTTCTAATGAAGATCATGACTCTGACAGGGACCCTGACTATTCTCCAAACAATGATAGCTCAGACAAACAGGTGGGTAATTTGAATCAAAATTCTTCAAAAAGAGAGTGTTCAACTCGAGGGAATAAACGTATTGTTAAGGGTGACACACGAAAGAAGAGAGATGATAGAAAACTATCTAAGAATGGAGGACAAGAGTATGTGACAAAAAGTGGCAAAAAAGTACCAGCTAGGAAGTCTACACCATTGAAGTGGTGTAGAATGAAGTGCAAAGAAAAGGTTGATCAGTATAGGGAAGGATTGTTCAAAGATTATTGGGGATTAGGTGATAGTAGAAAAAGAGCAGCATACTTGGCAAGTCTCATGTCACTGAAAGAAACAGAGAGTCATAGACCTAGAACTTTGGATCCTAACAAGCATCATTATCGACAGGTAACAGTAAGTTATAGAGTGCAGATAAATGGTTCTGATGTTAAAATATGCAAGAAGTGTTTCTGCCAAATATTTGATGAGAGCAAAAAATTTTAAGAGATCATAATAGGAAAGAAACGTGCTTCAATATCAGGTATGATTGGAAATGAAGATATGCGGGGGATGCATAGTCCGAGAAACAAAACTTCTGAAGAATGTCTGAAGTTGGCCCGTGAGCATCTGGAATCAATTCCATCTTATGAGAGCCATTATTCTCGACAAGATTCTTCCAAAAAATACCTGCCTCCACACTACACCATTGGCATGTGCTACAAGGAGTATGAGAAAAATTGTGGCAAAGATGCAGTTAATGAAACAATTTATAGCAAACTTTTTCATGAAATGAAACTATCAATCAAGTCTCCAAATAAAGACACTTGTCAAACCTGTTACCAACTACATATGGAGATAAATATGAGTAGAACTGATGATGATAAAATTAGAATCAAGGAAAAGCTCTCTTCTCATCAGGATCTTGCAGATGCAGCTTATAAAGCTAAGGCTTATGATCGTTCTCTATCTAAGACTGATCCCACAAAGAAAACAATCACCTATGATCTACAGCAGTGTCTTCCAATGCCATACCTTCACAGCTCATTATGCTTTTACAAACGGCAGTTATGGGTATTCAATTTGACCATCCATGACTGTGATGATGGTCAAGCTTATTGTTTCATGTGGAATGAAACTGTTGCTGCAAGGGGTGGTAACGAAATTGCATCCTGTATTTATAAATATTTATTGTCCCTTGATCCTAATATTAAACATTTAACAATGTATAGTGATATGTGTGGAGGGCAAAACCGTAACAGCCACTTCAGCATTATGTGTATGGTGGCATTACAAAATTCACCTACTTTGGAAACAATAAGTCACAAATTTTTGATCCCAGGTCACACTCATTTAGAATGTGACAGTGACCACAGTATAATTGAGAAATTTAAGAAGAAGTATAGTGCTCCAATAGAGCATCCACGTGATTGGATTCAACTTGTTAGAGTAGCCAGACAGAAAAAACATTTGTAGTCTATGAGATGAAGAGAGAAGATTTCCTTTCTTTTTCTGGACTCTTGAAGAATCCATTGCAAATCCGGAAAGTTGATGAGGAGAAAAATAAGGTCAACTGTAGAGACATAAGATGGCTATTTTATGAGAGAGGAAACACCGGTAAATTTCAGTTGAAGACAACACTAGAAGAACCCACACCGTTCAGAACACTGGATATGAGAAGAAGAGGGTGGATGGAAATGCCATTAGGACCTCTCTTGGCATATGATGGACCTGTTCCAATAACTCCAGAAAAGAAGAAAGATTTGTTATCGCTACTTCCATTCATCTCAGAAATATTTAGAGACTTCTACACAAACTTGAAGACATCAACAAAAACAAGAAACACCCTTCCGGATGTTGCTGATCAAGAGGATAATGGTGAATGAATAAGTCATCACCAGTCCATCCATGTAGTTTACTTTAAATATGGTATTCAGTTTGTTTTATTATTACAATGATTTATTGATATGAAAAATAGTATTTTCTGAATGTCAAGTAAGCAACACGATTACCATTTTTGACCTTTTGTATTCTTCATGATGCTTCATCATGACATCCTTTCTTGTAGTTATTACTTTGTATATAGATTTTGTATTAATATTAATATGAATATCATTATTTTTATGAATGTCAAGTTAGCAACATAATTTTTTTTGAGCTTTTGTATTCTTCATTATGCTTACACCAATACATCTTTTCTTGTGTTTCTACTTTGAATATTCAGTTTGTTTTATTATCAATACACTGGTTTATTGACATTGTCATTATTTGAATGAATATATTTTTATCAATACACTGCTTTATTGATGCAAGAAATAGTATTTTATGAATATCATGTAATTCACACAATATTTTTAAGCTTTTGCATTCTTTATGATGCTTACATCATTAAATCCTTTCTTGAAGTTTTTACTTTGAATGAAGAATTTGTTTCATTATTGATATGAATAACAGTATTTTTATATGAATGTCAAGGAAGCAACATAAATGATTATTTTTGAGCTTTTGTATTCTTCATGATGCTCACACAATCACATCCTTTCTTGTGCTTCTACTTTGAATATTTAGTTTGTTTTATTATTAATACACCACTGGTTTATTGACATTGTCATTATTTAGATGAATATATTTTTCTTAAAATACACTAATATACTAATAATATTTCAAGTTTCAAGTTTCAAGTTTATTCATTCATCTCTTGTACAACATAGAAAATCAAATTGACAATGTACATACAAAAATTATTACAAGAAATAGAATGTGGAGCTCACAAGACTTATGTCCGTTCGTGAGCTTCAAAAAGAAATAGATTACAAAAAATTTATAAACAAGGTGGCATAAAATAATATGAAATAAAGTAGGATTAAAAAGTAGGAGATAAAAAATACATACAAAAAAAGTAGTAAATAATGGAATTGAAAAGCAGGTAGAAGAATCTTCAAAGTGGAGTTATACATTTTAAACATCGCTAGGCTAGACAGCACAACAGGAACGCAAATGAGAAAAGCATAAAGCTGTTTTAGAGTACGGTAAGCTCGAATGATAATATTGGGCTAGAAAAACTTAGGGCTCTGATATAGTGGAGAAAGCAGTGAGAAACGATCCAAATCACAAAAATACTATCTTATGTTACCAGAGAAGTCAGTGGATGCTTTGATCCAATTTATGGTTTCAATCTTTAGTTTATTTGGTGGAGAATTTGCAAACAATTTTTGGGGAATTATATTCACAAGCTTATCACACCTATAAGGAAATTGCATCCTACAAACACTAAGATTTGTTTCAGTCATGTTAGAAGATCTAAAAACTCGACGTGTATGGTATGGAGTATACCGGATATTAAATAAATTTTTATTTTTTACCACATATAATGCTAGGTTTTTTAAATAGAGCTGTTTGATTGATAGTATTTTGCTTTCCTCGAAAAGTGTTCTGGTCGGGTAGAGCCGCGGCTTGTTAAGTGCAATTTTTATTATATGTTTTTGTATGTTGAAAACCTTACCAATGTGTCATTCAGCTGCGCCTCCCCAGACTCTTATCCCGTATTGCAGAACAGATTGAGCGTAAGCGAAATAGGTCATTTTGGCAAGCTGTGGTAGTTTCAAGAGGCTAATTCTATAAAATTTTTGTATTAGATATTTGGCTTTATGACATAATGACTGAATATGAGTATCCCATCTTAGATGTTGGTCAATCATTACTCCCAGGTATTTAACAGACTTCGAGTTCTCCAGTGAAGGGCAGTCACAGCCTGAACCTAGTCCATTACAGCTATTCTTGTGACTTTTCAAAATTATTTGATTCAATGGTTGAGTTGCAGTATTTGGTGTAAAAGTAATAAAGGAAGACTTTTTATAATTTAAGGTTAGAGTATGATTGTCAAGCCAAGCTTTGACCTCCGAAAAACCCTTCTCAGCTGAAGTTCTAGCTGCCTCCCAAGTTTGACCAGAAAAAATTAAAGTAGTGTCATCAGCAAAAGAAATTGCTTGACCATTTTTCAAGTGCAGGTTCAAGAGGTCATTTATGTATATTATGAATAAGATTGGAGAAAGAACAGTTCCTTGTGGCAAACCATAGTCGAGCATATATTCAGTACTGGATTTATTCCCATTTGATAATATCTGTGATCGCCCTCTCAGGTAACTCGAGAAAAGATTTAAGGGTAATCCTCGAATTCCAATATGGTTAAGTTTTTCCAAAAGTTTTGAATGTGGAATAGTATCAAATGCTTTGGTGAGGTCCATAAATATTGCAATAGATTTCTTTCTTATACTAAAATTTTCAGTTAGAGTTTTTACTAGTAACAAGATAGCATCCTCTGTATTTTTGCCTTCTTGAAAACCAAATTGGCTGGGATGAATAAAATCTTTCAATCTCAAATATTGTGTAAGACGCTTTTTTATAATTTTTTCATAACCTTTGAAATACCGCTGAGCAAGCTTATCAGACGATAATTAGTCGGATTTTTAGCATCACCAGATTTATACAAAGGTACAATCTTGGTCACTTTGAATTCATCTGGGAAGAAACCTTCTTCAAAGCATCTGTTAATTATGATATTTACAGGTTTAGCAATGCTGTGAGCTATGTTTTTTAAACAACTGTTACTTATGTTATTTACGCCTGGCGCTGAATTGGATTTCAGTGTTTTTATCGTTTGAATAATCTCTGATTCATTTGTCGGGAATAGGAAAAAAGAGTTATGGAAATCAATTTGTGAGTTGTTAGAATTATGATGACTGATTTGAGGTTGTATATTGGTTACATTTTCGTTGTTTAGCTTTTCTGCCAACTTCCTACCAATAGATGAAAAATGTTTGTTCAGGACTTCAGGATCAATATCATTATTCAAAGCTCTCTTCTTGATATCAAGTATCTCATTTATTGTGTTCCATGTTTTCCTAGCATTACCCCTACTTTGATCCAATTTATTTCTATAGTAATTGATTTTGGTTTCCTTCAATAATTTGTTTAAAGTATTCCTATAGCGAGTATAGAGTTCTTTTAGCTCATTGTTATTAGGTTGTTTCAGTAGTTTTTTGTGCATTTTGTTCCTAGTGTGTATAGCTCTAATTAATCCTTGGGTGATCCAGTTTTTTAATGGTCTGTTTCTGTGTGATACCTTGATTTGAGTGGTTGCATTTTCTATGTGGGTAATAAGTGTTTGTTCAAAAGATTGTACGAGGGTTTGAATGTCGTAGTTCTCCATCACACCAGTCCAGGATTCATTTTCGAGGCATTGTAATAATTTGTTGTAATCTATTTTGCCAATAGTGCTGGTATTAGAAGATATACTATTTGATTTGTAAGCATTTTAATAAATACAATAGATTAAATTTTTATGTGTCATTATTTGAGCAAATCCTATTTCAATCACAAAGTTTGATCATATGGCTTATGATCCCCAGAGTCATATGATTATGATCATATTGCTCATCCCCAGGGGCCTGTTTCATAAAAAATTTAAAGTCTTGTAATACAGGAACAGCTGATTTTAAAGCATCACAATGTAATAGGAGTGCAGATTCTCCTGTATTACGTGTATTATACAATGGATAATGGAGTATAATGGATTTTAATATAATTAATTATATTGTATAATTGGACATGCCATGGAACAGGCCCATTTATCAGTAATAGTGGTGTTTCATTGTGTAAAATGGGGTAAGACATAATTTTTTTTGTGTCAATTGAGGTAAGTCAAGTATTTCAATGATTTAATTAATTATGTTAATTACTTTCAAAAGTGCATCAACCATAGTATTAGAAGTAGTCATCAACTTTGAACAAAAAATAAAAACATGGTAAATCATATAGTTTTTTTCAATTTCCCAAAAACTGGAAAAACTGACTTGTCCCCTTTTACATGCCGACCCACGATTATTACACTAGATTATTTTTCGTGATCTGTATTATATGTACCATATCGAACACTCATAAAAATTATTGTATTATTAGTCATGTATTAGTTGTCTATTATTGTTTAAGTATTATCCAATCATACAAAAACTAAGAACTCAATATACTCTTGTTGGATTGCAGATTATTCTATGTGTATGATCAAATGTAGACTAATTATTATTTTGATGAATAGAATTCAGATTCAGTCTATGGATGATTTATATTAGAGAATCGAATTCAAAATTTATTTGATATTGAATGTGATAAAAATCTTTTTATCGTTATCCAACTATTATAATTGAATTTGAATGATATCTAAAAAAATATTGTACAGTACTTTTTAGACTTAGTAGTTAATTTTTTCATCTTTTGATGTATGTATTTTTAATACACCTATTTACTGGTATTTATTTAAACTTACTATACCGTATTGTGTTTGCATAAGAATTGTTTGGTATTTCTCGAAGGTCAGCAGTTTCTTGAGATTTATCTCTCCATAAAAAAGTGAACATGAAGTAGGTGACCTATTCCTTTTAAAAAAATCACTTGAATACTTTAATATAAATTAATCAACTTACCATCATTATGAAATATTAGTAAAACTGATTAAGAAAAATTTTACAAAAGTTGGATGAATTCTGCCCTATGTTTAATATGCCCCACCCATAGATATTATCATATTATAATTTTTTATATTATGCTATGAACTCAATTTGCTCAATAGCAATTTGCTCCTTGAATTGCAGATTCATTATAAGACTGAAATCAACAGTAGGCTATTTTTTTTTATTCATGATATTCAAAATCAATTTATAATTAATTCGAAGTGAAATATATTTTATTTGTTTGTATGATTCAACTAATAACCTGTATTCTATAGAAAAACGATCAAGTGGTCATGCAGAAATAAAAATTATTATACGTTTCTATAAGTTTCTACATTTTATTCAACGATAATGTTCACCTTATATCTAAGAGATTTACTTTAAACTGTCAGCATTAGTTAGAAGGGAACATCATTGATGCTATTCAGAGGTATGCTAACACTCACCCAATCTGTTCTATAGTGAGATTCACTCTAAAATGTCAGCATTAGTTGAACGTGACGAGCTTTGATGTTATTCAAAGGTACACTGACGCACAACCAAGCAGCTTTAAAGTGAGAGACTGTCTGCATTAGTTAAAGGTGAAACATTGATGTAATTCATAAGGAATGCTGACTGTTGAAGGTGAACTACACTATAGAGTACCTAAGTCGGTCAGCATTGACTGAATGGGAAGCATAGATGTTATTCATAAGGAGTGCGGACAGTAGTAAGTGAATCTTCTCACAGTAAGAGTCTAGTTCTCAAAACTTTTCAGCAGGGCTATAAACATTTTTAAGCCAGTTCCTAAACCTACAACAATCATCTATATCTTTATTAAATGATATAGTTCAATATGATTTTAGACCAAATACAACCTATAAATATAAAATTTATAAAACAAAACTCACAGTAGTTAGAAGACAGCTCATTTTTATAAGTACAAGATTCATAAATGATTTGCCTTTTGATCTGGATGCAAAAATTAATTACAAAATACTAAAAAATTGGATAAGAGAAAACTATTTCTTTTCAATTGAAAGTATTATCTAATTTTTTAAAAACATATTTTTAAGCGTGGATTATTTTTTTTTCTCTATTATTGTATAAAACTAGGAAACAACCAATGTAACTAGCTGATTGCAACTCTCACCAGCGGGCAAGGCTTGATTCCTTTTGCTGGTGATGCCGGATTACCATTGAGAAGTATCTAATTATGATTTTGGTATTATTTATGCTTAATTTTTATTTTAGTTATTTTATACTTTTGATTATAAAATTAAGTATTTTATTTTTTTATGTTTTGAATATGTTTTTATTGTATGGCAAATAAATGATTTGATTTTGAAAAAAAAATCAATTAGTTACGGAAGCCTGTAACTGTGAATATATTTTTCATTAGGAGAGAGTTCTTTCCCCTGTTAGCAAAAGACTGACACATCCTCTCTCTCTAGCATTCTCACTCCTCACACTCACACAAACACAATGCCTTCTTCAGATATTTTGTACTTCTTCTAGTCAAACCTATTTTTTATAGGAACGGCTAATGGATTCTGAATTTGCCCGGCTTTCCCGCCGAGCCTTAAGCTGTAATACAAGAAGTGACCAAACAGACAATAGGAGAAAGTTGAAAAACTAGGTCTGCATGGGCCAATCTGGTGAAGTGATGAAGCTGGAGGAGAGGGACAGTTTCACAGTCAGTTGTTATACAAATCTTATGCAGTGCACTTTGTCTTTCTCGATTTTCACACCAATTTTTACATCGAAGAAGTAGACAACCGTCTGTGAGCATGTAAGTTTTCAATTCACACTAAGAATTATCTGAAGATTGGTAAGATGAGGAATGTAGAGAAGCAGTGGTTAAAAAGAATGAGGCCAGGGCATCAATGTTTCAAAGAGAAACCCGTCAGAAACTGAAGACATATAAAGAGAGAAGGAGAATTGAGGCGGTAGCTACAAGAAGGGCACATACAGCTATATGCACTTATTGCGGAGAACGTTTTAAACGAACCGCCATTGCTTTCTCCATAATTATATCCTGAAAGTTTCGTATTGATATCTTGTGTCGTCATGTTGGTATGTGTGTTTTTGTGTATGAATGTCAGCTGATTTCTGTAAAATTTTTGGCTTTCAGTTTCAGCTGTCAGTTTGTTCTCTAGATCTCCCATCTTATTTGAGTTTGTTATGACATTTTATTATTAATAGTTTAAATAGAACTCTTATATCCTTATAGGTTTTAACATTCACAAAATATAGGTCTACCTTCTGATAGGTCTAAGTGGAATAATATGAGTGCGGATAGACAAGTTTTAACTAACCTAAAATCTGTGCAGTTGGGTGGTAAGAGAAAAGTGCAGTTGAACAAATAGAAACAGGAGTCAAAGAAAATTGCTCAGAACTCAGGGAATAACTACCGTAAACTGGGGTAACTTGAGACAGTGGGGTAAAATGTGACATTTTGCAGGGTCTATTGTGTGCTCATGTTGGCATTCCAGTTGACATTCTTGTGAGTTGAGCGGTCAAAGTTGTTGTTCTAAGAGTTCTTCATTGCTTCAAAATAACCGCTTCATCTGACTTATTCATGTAAGTGGTTTTATTTATTGATTTATATTTGAATTACGAAAGTCATGAATTGATATGCATTATAACTTCATCTGTAACTCATTGTCTATTTGCAGAAAACGATTGTAATCTACTTGTTAGACAACCTCAACTATTCTGTATTCAGTAACAACAGTTCCATTGCACTGTTGCCAACCAAATACTTTTTATGGGAAAAAATTCCCAGCATTGCTCTTGAAAATTTTATATTTAAAAAGTGTAAACAATATAAATGATGCAGTTGTATCATGTTTCAGGCCAGATTATGCCACGTGTTCAAAAGAGGGCTGTAGGAGCCCGTAAGTATAAGGATTTCTCATCTCAGCAGCTAGAAAAAGCAGTGGAAGCAGTAAAATCGGGCCTGTCCTTGAGGAAAGTGCAAGAGAAGTTTGGAGTGCCACGATGCTCTATCAATAGGGCAATTACAGGGAAGCATTCTGGCAAAGTTGGCAGACCATTTGTTCTGAGTGAAATCGATCAAAATATTTTAGCTACATGTGTAAGTGCTGCGGGTGATTGGGGGTTCCCACTGACTATCTATGACATTGGATTGATTGTTAAAGCCTACCTTGATCATTGTGGAAAGCAGGAGCCACGATTTCAATCCAACCTACCTGGGCGTGAATTTGTTATGGCTTTTTTGAAACATCACAAGAACATTTTGAGTAATAAAATGTGCCAAAACATAAAGAGAAGTCGCACAAAAGTTGATCACGAAACTATTAATGAGTATTTTGATGAGCTAAATGCATCATTGGCTGATGTACCCCCTAACCTTTTGATAAACTATGATGAAACGAACATCACAGATGACCCTGGCCGCAAGAAAGTAGTTGTCAGGAGAGGATGTCGACATCCTGAAAGAATAATTGATCACAGCAAGACAAGCACCTCAGTCATGTTTGCTGCTGCAGGCGATGGGACACTTCTCCCACCGTATATCACGTACAAAGTGGAAAATCTGTACAACACCTGGATGGAGCATGGTCCAAAAGGAGCTGTGTATAATAGAAGCAAAAGTGGTTGGTTCACACTAGAAATATTGAGGATTGGTTCAGAAAAATTGCACTACCGTACTTCTCCAAGTTTGAACAGAATAAAAAGAAAGTCATGATTGGGGATAATCTAGCGAGCCATGTCTCACCCTACATACTAGAAGAATGTAGAAAGAATAATATTAGCTTCGTCCTTCTACCCCCCCAACAGTACCACCATCACACAACCTTTGGACATTGTGTTCTCCCGGCCATTGAAAATCAAGTGGCGACAAACTCTTGAGTCATGGAAATCGAAAAACTGAGGAGTCGTGCCTAAAGACACATTTCCCCGGCTTCTTAACAAGTGTATTGGGGATATGGGGGAAGAAAACATTGCTAAAAATGTGATTAGTGGTTTCAAGGGAGCTGGATTGATCCCCTTGAATTGGGATGAAGTTTTAAAGAGACTCCCACCTGAAAATGACCTTACTGATGCTGAGGAAGCCGACAATTCCATTGCTTGGGCGGCTTCATTTGAAGAATATTTAGAAGAGAGTAGAAAGAAGGGAACAGAAGGTTTCAAGTTGTAAGAAAACAGCCAAAGAAGAAATTGAATGTGCCAGCTGGTCGAGGAATAAGAAAAGAAGACGTTCTTGATTTTTTGGAAAAATCTAAAGACAGTAAAAGAAGAAACAAAAGAGTTCCAAGAAATAAGGTTCCTGACAATGAGGCTGAGCCATGTACTTCACAGAAAAAACAGATAACACCGAAGAGACCTGTAACAGCAGTGATGACACCTGATGACAGCGGTGATGACGAAGTGGACAGCCCTGAAGAAATGTCCATACTATGCCAAGACAGTTCAGATGATGATTTCGAAACATTTAGAGCAAAACAACTTGAAGCGGCTAATGAGAATAATGAGGACGATAATCAAACATTGAAGCAGCCTGAATTACTTTCAATAACCAAGCAAGCTGGATATTTTGTTATTGTCAGTTACAACAAAGAATTTTACCCTGGAGTCATCAAAAATTTCAATGAACAAGGTGCAACTGAAAGCGCAATGATGAAGACCCCTAAAGGGAACTGGAAATGGCCTGGTCAAAAGGACGAGTTGTTTTACTCATGGGAAGACATTGTTTGTGGAATCAACCCTCCAAAGCTTCTCAATAAAAGAGGGTTTTTTATTGTGCCAGAGATGAATAAATTTGAATAAAAAAGAACATTTTCTCTTAATTTTTCAAATCTAGGCATATTTTTTAAATCCTACATTTTTTCTTAATTTTTCAACGTACATTTTTTAAATCTACATTTTTCTTAATTATCCAATCAAAGTGCAATTTTTTAAATCTACATTTTTCCTTGATTTTTTCAACCTATATTTTTTTTAAGTAGGGGTTTTTATTGTGCTTACAGTTGCGCCTTGTTCAATGACTCAATTTGACTACAAATGTACATGTTTTTTCAAACATTACAGTTTTTTTGAGTTGTTTAAATGTATTCATGTGTTCTTTAATATCCCTGAATCAGTTTCATTGGTTCAAGTTACCACACAGCTCTTCAACTTGAGACATGTGTTCATTTCAAATGTGTGTCTCAAGATACCCCACTTTCATGAGTAACTTGAGACACTATTAAAAAATTGAGGTGGGGAGGCAAATCCTCCGAGAATCTGTGAGGTCCCATCAATTGCATGATGATGCAATAAAATCCATTCAATTATTAAAATACAGCAATAATCCCCTATTTATGAACTGCATTCATGAGATTGGATGCGATCCATTTTATGTACACATCTTCACACCAGAATATGGCCAGTCAGATCATGAACTATGGTGATTGCCAACCAGCACATTTGCCTTCAATTGAAGTGGGGAGGCAAATCCTCTGAGAATCTGTGAAGTCCCATCAATTGCATGATGATGCTATAAAATCCATTCAATTATTAAAATACAGCAATAATCCTCTATTTATGAACTGCATTCATGAGATTGGATGCGATCCATTTTATGTACACATCCTCACACCAGATCAATTGAGAATTTACAATTCATACTGTTCAAGAGGTAACTACTCGAGGCTCATCATTGATGCAACCGGTAGAATTGTGAATAAGTTGATGAAGCCTGGTGGCATACGTGGACACCATATATTTCTATATGTAGGTGTGATAAGAATAGAAGGTTCTGCAGAGGGTCTGATACCAGTCACCCAAATGTTGTCAGAAAGGCACAACTCCAATGCGATCTACTATTGGCTGAGTGAGTGGATTCATGCTGGGGCAAAAATCCTAAATGAGATTGCACTGGACGACTCTGCAGCACTCATATCAGCTGCCTGTCGACTGTGCGGGGAAGGCTCCACAGCCCAATATCTTCAGAAATCTTTTGAACTCATGAAAGGTGTAAGTTTGAAAAAACCGAAAACCTTCATTCGTCTTGACATAGCGCATTTCACTAATATCATTTGCAAGTGGCCTGAAATTTCCAAATCGAGGAGAAGAACAAAAGAGTTTTTTATCAGAGTGATTGTGTTGGTTGCCAAAACAGAAACATTGTTTGATTTAGAGAAATTCCTGAAGTGCATAGTGATTGTAAGTTCAAGTGAAACCGAGGGGATTTCTACCCTTACTGGCTTGCCAACACCATGTGAGACCAACAAGAAAATACTCCTGGACAGAATAGCTGGGATTAGTTTTGAAGAGGATGATGTGTCTCAAGAGAGTATCCCCAGAGATGGAGCTGTTCTTTTCGATTCTCAAAGTGAATCAACGGGGATAAAACAGTGGTACAATGATTTGAAAGAGAATGCCATAGGGGAAATTGGTGATGTGGGAGATAGAGATAATATTATGTACAACCCAGAAATTCTTTCAAAATTTGAAAAGCTCGTCTACATTATACCATTGTGGTGTAACGTGATGTCTGTGGTAATGGAGAGTCCCTATTCAAAAGGTGTTGGAGTGTATGTGGAGAGTGAATTTTCAAAAAAAAGCAGTACCACAGGAAAACAGCATTTGAGAATTGACGACTTCATAAAGGAGTATTTAATCATGTGTGATGGAGGACTAAAAATAGCTGGGTCAATCTTTCAATCAGGGGAACCTGCAGGATCAACAACACAAAGAAAACCAAGAAAACATCAGGAAACAGAAAACATCAAGGAAACCCAAACAGCAAGGAATCAGATATCAACCAGCTATCCTGCTTGCAGCCAGTAACACTTTCCTGGAGGTGCACATACTTGTAATCTGTGCCACAGTGCAGTGCATGCCCTGGAAGGCTGTTCCTTTGCCCTGGATGAAGATGAAAGATATGGACGGAGAAGAATTTACCTGAAGTGTTCAAACCAGGTAAACACCACACCAACCTTTCTTGACAGCTGCAGTTCAAACCAAATGGAAAATGAAACATCCATTGTCAATAGAACAGACATTTCAATGAAAGAGGGAGAGTCCAGTGTTGAAGCCACATCGATTGAGGGCTGGAGAGGCCTCTCAATGCAATCAAAGCCAGGTGGCTACTATTGGAGGCCCAATCCTGATTTCCCATCTTTATTGAATAAATCTGGAAAGGTGAAGATCGGTTTATTAAAAAATGGCATGACTGCACCATTGGGCCTTGTAAGAATAGATAAGAGAAATGTTAGCCTCACCAATACATGTAGCTTCGATGCTGCATGTCAAGTCATTGCTGCAGCCTTGAGTGATAGTTATTCATATAGAGAGGCACTAAACTCAATCCCCGAGATTGCAAACTCAATTTTTGGCGTTGCCAAGGATATTGCAACGAAAGGGGCAAACAAATTAGCTTATAGAAAAAGGGCTGATATTTTGTATAATAATTCATTCGCAAATGAAACATTAGCTGGTGGAGTACACAGAGTAGATTGTAGCTGCGACTGCTCGAATTTGATGAGAAAAATTTGCACAGTTCCATCAGTAATTGAGGAGGTGATGTGCTCCTCAGAGTATTGTGCAAACCAATTCTCAGAGAGAAGACTGTCAGTTTTATCAGTGGTATTCGACAGAGCTGCGGATGAGTGCTTCAGGAGGCTGAGTGGATATTTGGAGGATGGAGATATCGAGGATCAGCATCTATGTTTGATGGAATTGGAGCTCCCCTCAGATAAGAACGACATATCACCAAACTCCTTCATATATGATGCAGATATATCCAAAAAGGTTAGTAATAAATGAAGATATTTATCTCGAATATATTAATAAAAGAATCTTACATATACATAGGGCTAAAGACTTGTTTAGAAAATTAACTTGAAATAATTGAAATTTGTAGAAGTGTCTACTTACTGTATTAGGATTACCCTATACATTCATAAAACAAGTAGATTATATTTAAATCTTTGTAAAATGAAAAAAAATCTTTCAATTGGTGAATAACACTTAAGTATTTGAAATGTATGAATGGTACTAAGAATGTATAAATGCAGCCACCAATCGGTAGAATTCATTTAAGTGAGAAAAAAAATAAAAATTGAAGTACACTTTTTTTAGAATTGTTTATTCAATTTAAAGAACTCGATTGTTTGCTCCTTCAATAACTTTAAAGGAATTGTACTCTGATTTTAATTTTTCATTTCTATTCAAGAGTAGCCCTAACGAAAAAAGACTACTGCCACATGTGACTTTCAAGTCACAAGCCATTTGAGAACAGATAATATTAGTTATGTGATATTATCACTATCAGTAACTGCTCAGAGTGACTCCCAAGATACAAATGGTTGACTGGCTGAAAGAAATTTAGTGCTATCTGTTGACAATTTATAGAACTTCTGTTTCAAAAATCATCTTCCCGGGACATTGAGTGACCAGCTGACAGCCATACTATATAAGTAAATTATATTCTTCAATTAAATATTCCACTAAAATAAAAATTACTGACTATCTCAGAATATTATGAAATTTATAAAAATTACATAAAAATGCTAAAATTCTGATTCAGTAGTTTTATATGACTTGATATTGGTTTGTAACTTCAAAGTCACATCTGACATTAACTAAACAGCAAGTTGGAAGAAAAGTGAGGTTATTTAGTCTGAGTGAAAAATGTGTGTCGTTTGTGCTGCAATGCAATAGAATTATTGAAAGTAAATAATTATGAATTGGGCAGGTAAGGATTTGACTGAAGAGGTTGTTACTAGACAACTGGAATTCCTTAGTTCTGATGATGAATATTTAAGTGAAGTGGAGCCTAACCATTGAAAATTAATTTCTCCACCAATTTTTTTTTATTGTCTCAATTTGTAGTTCAAAATTCCCGCTTTAAAATGATGCCAGATTCAGCTCTGTATGACAACTAGAAAAAATTCTATAATTATTTTCCCACAGCCTTGCATACTTCAAAAAATGTGGGAACGTAGGAGCAAAATTTCCAGCTTTGTACTTTCTCATATTTGTATAATATTTTTCAATTATTTTCTCATTCACATTGAATATCTTATTACGTTCATGTCTTTCATTATTCACCAGCTGTTGCCATGTTTTTATTATCTAGAAGGCATACAGATGATAAATAGAAACGTTTATGAAGTTTGAAATTGTGGTCTGTTTACAGTTTGTGAAAGAGTATATGTGGATAAATTTTGCAATATATTCCTATTTTTTTTCTTGATTAAAGTTCTTAGTTCTTATTAAAATAATGAGAAACAAGAAAAAGAGTGGTCAAGGAGATCAGTATTCAAAAAGAGGAAAGTAGTGGGCAAGAAATCTAACCTCAAACCAGCAACCAGTCAATCTCAGTCATCAGAATCTTCAAGACCTTCAAGTTCTAAATTGAAGTTGAAAGACAATTCCGCTTTCTATGAAGGTTTGAATGAGACTTTGGAGTATGAAATAGTTGATTTTAATAATCTGGCAACCATTTTGAGTGATTTAGTAGTTTGTAAGTTTTGTCACCTACCAATTGAACTCAGTAAAAGACGAGTAGCTGGCCTAGCCACTGAACTGAAAATTTTGTGTACAAATTGTTTAGGTAGTGATAGACTATTTATGAACTGTGATGAAGTTAGAATAAGTGATCCAAAAGAAGGAAATGAAAAGACAGTTTATGATTTGAATGTAAGGTTAGTGCATGGCCTCAGAGCAATTGGGAAGGGGTACACAGCATCAAAAACTTTGTGTGGAATTTTGAATCTTCCACCACCTCCAACAAAGTATGGATTTCATGAAAATATTTTAGAAGATGCAACTGAAATGCTCTGTAAAGATTTCATGAAACATGCAGTAGAAGAAGCAGTGGAGATCAATGAAAATATTCGAGATTTATGTGTAGGAGTTGACGGTTCATGGCAGAAGAGGGGCTATTCAAGTTTGAATGGGATTGTATCTCTCACTTCAGCTGACACAGGAAAAGTTTTAGATATACATATTATGTCCAAATATTGTAAATGTCCTAATAGAAACTCTAATGAGCACATTGACTCCTGTACAGCCAATTATATTGGTACAAGTGGTGGCATGGAGGTGGAAGGTGCTGTGAAAATGTTTGAGAGATCTCTTCCCCTGTATGAAGTGAGGTATACAGACTATCTGGGTGATGGGGACTCTAGTGCCTACAAAACAGTTTGTGACAGTAAGCCTTATGGTGAGGATATCGAGATTGTAAAACAAGAGTGTGTGGGGCATGTTCAGAAACGAATGGGGTCACGACTACGAGAACTGAAGAATAGAAAACGTGGACTGAAACTAGCTGAAGGGAAGCCTCTGACAGGAAAAGGTCGTCTGACTGATTCAGCAATAAAGAAACTTCAGATTTTTTATGGACTGGCAATAAGAAGGAATGTACACAGCCTTCAATGTATGCAGGCAGCGGTTTGGGCAGTGTACTTCCATGTGAAATCTTCTAATGAAAATCCTACCCATCAGTTGTGCTCCAAAGAGGACGAGACATGGTGTAAGTATCTTGCAGCATCAAGAGAAAACAAAACATACGACCACAATGAACATTTTCATCTACCTGCTATTGTCATGGAGCAAATAAAACCTATTTTTCAAAGTCTGGCAGACACAAATTTGCTGAAAAGATGTTTGAAGGGGAAGACTCAAAATCCCAATGAGTCTCTCAACAATGTTATCTGGGCCCGTATCCCTAAAAGAACATTTGTTTCACTGCCAGTACTAAAATTTGGAGCATATGAGGCAGTGCTATCGTTTAATGATGGTAATGTTGCTAAGTGCCAACTTCTCCAGCACATGGGGCTGAAAATTGGGAGGAACATGGTGACATTGATGGTGCGCTTGGACAAGGAACGTATTGCTAAGGGTGGGAAGAAAGTCCAAGAAATTGAAAAGAAAATTAGGCAGAAGCGTTCATTGGCAAGAAGAACTCTGGAGGACATCTATGAAGCAGAAGAGGATCCAGACAATCCATCATACAAGGCTGGAGGGCATTAGTGGTGAGCTAGAATGACCAAAAATGTTATATAAAAATTTTATTTTGCGAATTCCCGTAAATTTGATTTTTCAAGGTTTGGTGCCACATTACTCAAGAACCATAAGAGATATACCTTTCAAATTTTCAGGAGTCATTTATCATTGTATTTAGCAGTGACTAACGAGAGATTTTCTTGATGAAATAATTTGAAGTCGATTAACAAGTAAAAAAACGTTTTTTTTCTAGGAAAAAAAAACATATATTTTTTTAAAAAATCATAAAAAATTTATTTCTTTAGTAATCAAAAAAATCCTGTGTTAAGAACTAGATAAAGTTTCATTCTTTCAAACAAAAAAAAAACACATGAATAGCTTCAATAGTTCTTGAGTAATGTGGCACGAAGCTAACATTTTGTAGCATAGGAGGTTAGACTCCCCTTCACTGACTCAAAAAATTCAATTTGTCTTTAAACATTACATCCACAAACATCCTGGTTAAGTGGTAGAGTGGACATTACTGTCCAAACTTTGCCACGTCATTGAAATAAAGAAGTCATTCTATCCTATTGAATGAATAAAGTAATCATTCCATCCAGGATCTGCAATATTGAATCTCTAAGTTGATTTTTTTCAACTTGGGAGGTGGTCATTATTATGCTAATCATTAATTCGTACCGGAGATATTAATTGATTTGTCTTTGATTAATACTTCATATAGCTTTGAAAGGGTTTGTCCTATTGATTTGAGGTTATCACTATTCACTTCATACTGGAATTCTATATTGGAATAGAATAGAATCGTTGCCTTCATTTGAACCTCGGAGGGCAAAGTTAGGGCGGAAGGAAGTTAGGTGGTATCATGCACAACAAGACCATCTTTCAATTTCCAATAAAGAAATACTATATGGAGAACTAGAGATAAATTACTTTCATCCAAATAAATTTTGTTCTATTTTGAGTTTCTAGAATATCAAGATAATAGACCTACTAAAGACTCCATTGTCTAGGACACTCTTAATCCTACATAATAGAAGACAATCATGATTTCATTACTGATTATTGAATTTTTTCTTACAACATGTTCATTAGATTCGTTTTTTCCTTTTAAATTATTTCACCCCGACTTTTTATCGGGGTTTCTGAACCCTTTCCTGTTCATGTTTCATCACAATCTGCCTATTACATGATCCATGGGGTATTTTTCCTCATCTTATCTTCCTAGCCGATTCCACTTAGAACAAGTAGTTTTGTTCATACATTGTTTGTTCTTTATACATTGTTATTTGTAGTTTCCTCTCGCATTGTAATGAGTAATGTGTGAGAGATTGGTGTTCTAATGAATTTTATTGTTACAGCTGCTACAAAACGTTGCTGGCCAAAATCAGAATTGAAGCAGGTCCAATTGAAAGCGGCTTCATGGCTTGCACAAGCACAATCAAAGTTGGACAAAATGTAAGAATTCATCTTACAATCAATTTCTCTAGAAAATCTGCATTGGAAAAATGTATTACACGACCATCTTCCCATTCGAAAAATTTGAGCTAGGATATGACTGATCCGAGATGGCGGACCAAGTTTTTAATGTCATGATTCAGTGGAAAATTCTATTTTAGCACAATCCCCCACGTCACCTACCATCAAATTACCTCTATGAAAAGTATCAAGCCGTTTCCAAACTTTTTACTCACTCTGTATTGAGATGTTTCCTGAATAAGCATCTTTCGCCCAAGGTTATTAAAGAGAAGGTTGTTCCATAACTGCCTGATATTAGGAAGAAATGAAAATTGGGTGGGGAGACTAGAATTTGAAGTGCTGCAGATCAGAAATTCTAGTACCGTGCACATGCACTTGTCTTTTCAGCAAAAATATAATTTATGTTGTTATCTTGTTACACTTCTCAAACTAGAACACTTATCACTTGGTTTCTACTTAGACTAAATCTAATAAAAAGATCTGATTTCAACATTACAGAAACGTGATATCATTAGTAAAACATTGGTAAAAATGTAAAACTCAATTGATTAATATTTTTTTTATTAAAGCAACCTTGTGGATGTTATGAGCCATAAAAGCTCAATATGATTAATATTTTCAATGCACCAGTCGTGATCTCCAGTGTAGTCGGGCAATCTCTGATCTGTAGCCTACTTTTTTTCGGAATCCCCATCATTTTTAGTTTTCTCAATTTCAGAATAATCTTGTTTTTAATAACCTTGTCTTTCACTAACCAACAAGTTATTTATTGGGTACTCTAGCTAACTACATTCTGGATCAAATGATCAAAATCGAAAGACTAAAATTGATTCAGATGTGCTATGGTTAGACTATTTTTTCCTTCTTTTGATCGGGATTTCTGAAATTTGAGTCACTTTAACACAATCATTGCTATCTAACGTTTTCTTCAGAATCGGATTCTCTACAACTTCTATCAATAAGAAATACAAGTTTATGATTTCATATCCAATTATAACCCTTCAGTATTAAAAATACAAATTGATCATCTATTTTCTGCTTTGTATTAGTTTCTTACTGATTTTTTTTATTATTTTCATTTTTTCCATTAATCAGCCATCAACACCAGCTACAACAACAATGATCAACATCGATTGTGAAGATGAACCTCTCGAATAGATAAGAATATAATAGTAGTGACAGAAAAGATCATAAAACGTGTCTACATGTTCAATTTACTGACATCATAAACAATAAATTAGTAATTGATTATAATTACGGTTTTTAATTGAATAATCGATCCCTGAAACCTCAATATTGTTGAAAATATCAATTGATATTTACAAAATTGCAAAAATGTATTCATAATATATATTTTTTTTAAATTTTGTAATGAGGGTACAGTTACACTATGAGCAAGTTTGCTCATATAAGCGCTTTCAAGCTGGTAGTGAAAACTTACAGGTAAAAACAGAATCTGGTAACATGCATAGAAACACCTCATGACATGCACAGAGAGAATGGAACTAATCCATGAATAATGCAGAGTTAGTTCCATTCTCTCCAAGCACATCATAACGTGTTTCATTCATTTGAAAAAAATGTCTTTCACCTTTAAGTTGTCACTAGGTACCAGCTTGAAAGTGCTTATTTGAGCAAGCTTGCACATAGTATAACTGTACCCTTATGTTCTCACAATATTGTAAAATGGTGTCAAAAATTTTTGTACAAAATTGTGGGATAATGTTCTCACAATACTGTGGAAGAATTTTCTCACAATATTATGGGATAATTTTTCCACAATTTTTTGTGGAAATATTCGGTTCAATATTGGTCAGTTTAAGTGAGTATTAACAGCTGTTGTTTTAGGAGTATGTTTGAGTTTCTTTTCGCGTTTTAAAATTTTCAATTATTAATACAGTATTTTCAGTTATTAGTGATGATTTAGTGAAGTATTATTATTTAATTTGGTTTTCAACTTTCCTAAATTCTAAATTCCTAGTTTATAAATATTTTGGACTCAAAATTGGACAAAAAACGTGTAGTGTAAACATAACCTATTTTTGGACAATTTCTATCTAAATTTGGGAAAGGAACAGTTTTGGGCTTTAAGCCTGTTGTTCCTTTCCCAATCATTCATAGTTGAGAATGATTGTATCTATTAATGTATAAATAAATAAATATCAATATTGTGTTAATATATTTCAATATTTCAGGAAAATATCTTCCCTACATCAACCAATATTTTCAAATATCGTAGGAAAAATATTTAAGGTTTCATGAAGATATTGTCAGAGTCTGACAACATTGACCAACATTTTCAACACATTGAACAATGTTGTGATAATTTTTGTCACAATATTGAGACAATATTTTTTAAAAAATGTTTTGCAATATTGTGTCAATATTTTCCAATATTTTGTCAAAATATCATAGCAATATGTACCAACATTGCTATAATATTTTCAAAAAGATATTAAAGTTTTCATAAAGATATTGTCAAGAGTATTTTGACAACATTGACCAGCATTTACAATATAATATACAATATTGGGAAAACATTCCTTCCAATATTAAGACAACATTGTTTTGCTACTTGGGCACCCAAACTTTCTTGTGGTCCTGCTTTCTATTTAAGAAAGATTTGGACATACAATGTGGGTATTGACAACTGTGGCAACGATTTAGGGTACATGTTTCTTTGGGATGAGAGTATTGCAGCCAGCGGAAGCGATGACATCAGCAGCTGCTTGTTGAAATATTTACGTTGCATGAACATTAATAGCAAAAGCTAGTTGTATTTTCCGATAACTGTGCAGGGCAAAATAAGAATTACAACTTGATGGCCTTGTACAACTATTTGATTTCTTTGGGAATGTTTGAAGAGATTGAACATTATTATTTAATCACTGGACATCCTACCTTCCATCGGACAGGGATTTTGCACGGATTGAAAAATATCAAAAAAGGAGTCCAATGTATACTCTCCTGACCAGTGGAGAATGCTGATTTCAAAGTGTGGCAAAAGTAAGAAGTTTATTGTTACACAGATGAAAAAGGAGGATATCTATGACTTTTCAGTTCTAAGAAATCATTTCAACCCAAAAAACAAAAGTGTGGTGAAGGAAATCTCATAAGATTCAAAGATGCCATCTGCTTCAAATTTGAAAAAAAACAACCAATGATAATGCTTTTAAAACAAAGTTTGAATGAGGAATTCAAAACAGTTTCACTGAAGAAAAGGGAAAACCCCGCAAATTTAAGAGATTTGAAGCAAAAGTACTCCGAACAAAATCCAATCAACCCGTAAAAAGTTGGCTGATGTTAGGAAGTTACTTCCATATATTCCTCAAGTGCATCATTACTTTTATGAAAATCTTACAGCGTCTGATACTGCAAATGCTACTGACAACAAACCAGAAGTATTAGATTGAACCAGAAGTTTCATTATTGAACTCATCATTCTTTTTATTCTGCTCTATTGTGTGTCCTATGACTTATTTTTCTATATAATCTATATTGTTCCATATTATAACAATGATTAATCTTATTTATGTTTACTTGTACTACAAAAAAATGAGTATAAAATACTTGCATATTTTGGTACTGAATTACTCAACTATAATTTTCATTGGAAGACAATGCTAACCCTCAAAACAAATGTTTGTTTTGTAGAAAATGTTTTTTTGTGCATTATATCTGGTGCTTGAGAAATCAATTCTATTTCCTTTTGCTAAGGGAAACTTGAAGAACATAATACAATTTTTGCAAAAAAATTTCAATATATGTGAATTGAAGATTTAGCCAGACTTTGAAAATCGATTTACTAAAAATGTTGAATGTGTGGCTTAGCACTATCTTCCGCCAAGCCCTTCATATCTCCCACAGAGGTTTGCATTGATTATCGAACCCTCAAATATCCAAGAATCAAATAATTCTAAAAAAATGTGCATTGTAGTAAAGCAACCATATCCTGAACACAAACAAAGCGACCAGACTTGTGGTGCCCTTTGGGCATTTTGCAGGCTGTGAAGAATGTGTGAGAAATTGGGTGAGAACACCAATTATGCATGTGCAGAGTGGCCAATCAACAAGGATACCTTTTAGGTACACACTCTGCATGTGCCTAGTAGGGAAACAAATCTGAACGTCACGTCAGGTCTTGGCTGGCAAGAGGACACCACTCTGCTCTCGACACTAATTCGAAATGTCCAAGTGAGAAAACTTAGAATGAAGACTGTATTGTTCTAAGGGAAATATTTTCTTAAGACTTTATTATTTAATATTTTCTTACTTCTAAAAACCAACTACTTCTATTACTTCCATTTTCTGTCTAGAGTTTTGACAGTTTTGTATCAATACACAACAAGTTTTGTAATAATATTGTGGAGACAAATAAAAATAGTGCAGTTTATCTTTAAAGTTTGTTTTTATTCTCATTCCTCTCCCTTCTTGAGGTTCTGGCATTATGAAATATTATGAAGTACCCCCTTTACCATATAATTTTATCAAATCTGTATTTTTTCATGTTAAACTTAATTGAAAACATACTTGAAACTGGGTTTTAAAGGCTAAATTTAGAAATTTTTTGAAGTAGGCCCCCGGACTCCCTTCCCCTGGGGGGTATTCCATAACCCCCAGCAGTCGGGCCAGCCAGAGTTCCAGCACCTGAAAATTTACAAATTAAGCAGTGAGCTGCAGTACCCCTGTAGGCTCATCCCGTAATGTATAAAATTAAAACCTAATTCAAGTATTTCATTATTTGTATTCTAAAATTTATTTCATTCACCATTGTATATTTGTACTTACCATATTTGTGTAATGAAGAAGACTTTTGATTACACGAAATAAAACACTTGAAAAGTAATGTTGTCTGTTTATTCAAAGATTGTTTGATGAAAAAGCCTGTATTAATGCACTTATGATGATAAAGAGACATTTATCATCACAGATGCATGTGCAATTGGGATCGCCGGATGCCTTGCTCAAAAAGACTATGATGGTGTAATAAAACCTGTGATGTACATCTCACGGACGCCGAGGAATATTATGCCCAGTTGTTCAGACTCAAGTTAATGTCACACACTCAACTTAATGGACCTACTTAACCTATAGCTACAATATAGGTTAAATAGGTCCATTAAGTCAAGTACCTACATTACAAAATCTTTAGTTTTATCCTAAACCGGGCAGCAGTGTATCAGATGTAGCTTGGAATTTATTGAGAATGGATTCATTATCAAATGATTCATGGAATCATTAATCGATGACATTTTTTCCAGCAACTGACCGAAAATGAACCTGACTTGGAAAACAACAACCCCCTGATGGCTGATGTCCAACAACCCCCAGTTCGTGGAAGAAAACGGAGCAAGTTTCCCAAACCAGAAAATTGGAAGCAAATGATCTGAAGAAGAAATAGTCTGGTGAGCAACACACGACAATAAGTGGAAAAGTTGTGAAAAAAACTGTATAACCATGTGATTGCAGTAAGTGTCATTATAAGTGCAATGAACAATTTGATAAAGATTCAAGGCTAATAATTCATTCAGAATATTGGGCATCAATGGGCTTTTTTGTGAGAGGGATAAAATAAGAAAAATTGATCTTTGGAGGGAGATTTTGGAAGAATATGGAAGTTATGGCCATTTTGGCCTCACAGCAAAAATATTAAATGTCAAAATAAGAAATTTGAAGAAAACCATCAAACGTATATATTCAAATAATAATGTAAAAAAAAATACTGGTAGGGGGGCTGGCTGTGAAGAAATGGCCATATTACGATCTAATGGAAGAAATGCTCTGCAATGATGTAAACTACAAGCCTGTGCTGGTTGGTTGTTGATTAATCCACCAGGAAGTGCTAATGAAGTGATGCATTATTTTGATTATTGGTCTGCTACTGAAAAGACTTGTTGAAGACAGTCCTAACTGCTAACCCACTAAGAGGCAAGCATGGCAGATGCATCTACAAGTAATTTAACATCAAGAAAGCGACTGTTTAATGATGATTCAAGTGACAGTAACATTTTTATGGATAATAGCTATGCAGATCCAGACGTTATTCCACCTACTTCATCTGAAGATGAAATTATTAATGTAAGTATGGCATAGCACTTTATTACCTCAAACTTGACCTCAACTTCTTGAGTATAGCATATTCCACACTTTTTCAAGTTGATCTTAATTATTGTTGTAGAATGAATATATATTTTTTAATATGTCAAGTGATGCACGTAAATCAGTTAAAACCATGATTTTTGTATAGGTAAACAAGAATAAAAATTTATTCTGATGAAAATGAATTGAGGGTTACCATTTTCTTGCTCACAGAATTTTATTCAGAGGGTTAGCACTTTATTGTTTCAAAAATTTTTTTTTTATATATTTTTTAAAATGAAGTAATGGTTTATATTTCCACCTGGAAAAGTATTCAATACAGAACTGTTATTAGGAAATTAAATGGATTATGTATCCAGTAATTATTGCAGTCAGTGAATTTGGAACTTATTCAATATTATAATATAATCAAATATACCATATTGAAGCTTATGTTATATTTTCTGCATTCACTGTTTCAGGAAGATGAACCAGCTTGTGATTCTCCTGTGGCTTCAAAAGAAGAAACTATCATTAGCTCATCTCATCCTACTCCAGAGAATCCTTAACGTACACATTGCAGATTAAAATGTGTGGAGAAACGCAAACTAAAAAATACGTAAAAGATAGACATTTCAACTGTAAATATTATTAAATAGAATTATAATCGAATAATTTATTTTCATAACCTGAAAAGTACATGAAAATAGCTGAGCCGTTGGGTTGGTCAAGCTGGTTATCAATGGTCTATTTGGTTTTTCTCTATATTGAGGTAAAGTTGGCGGGAAGTCGTCCTTAGTTTTCAGCTTAAACCAGAGAGTGCACTAGTTGTTGGTAGCAGAAGAGACCCTTTTTGTCAGTCAGAAGTGACGAAAAAGTTTTAAAGTCGGCTTGTCATACTTGTTGTAACTTATTCAATAAGCTATCAGCCACGGCAGTGAAAGGATGATTTTTGTTTTGAGCTCTGTTATCTGATTTTTCTACTGTGAATTGAGTTGAATCTTGAATCTAACCTTACTATTAATTCTATTCTCTCCTGTGTCTTGCTAAATATTCTGTTCATCTATCCAGCCGCTATTACACTCGTGAGATTGTCTATGATAAAGTCAAATTTTGCATTACTTTGTCGATCAGTTTGTTTTGGCACAAATAATGAGTATGTGCAGTGTTTGTAATCTGTTGGTGAATAGAAACGCGAAGGAGAAGATTGTCTGTGAACAGTGCAAGTGCTTATTCCATGGTAAATGTGTGGGATCGGGGGAAGCAGAAATTGAGGAACTTGCTAACTGTGCATGGTATTGTACTAAATGTACAACTAAATTGCGTATACAACAAAGTAATTCGGACTCAACACCAGTGAGAGTGAATCCATCTTTAAGTGCAACAAAATCGTTCATTGATCTTGAAACTTTTAATAGATCGATGGAGGAACTTAAGAAATTAATATCTGATAGTCAAACTAAGTTGAATGAGGACTTATCCAATGCTATATGCGTTTGTACAGAAAAAATTGACAGAACCTGTGAGACGCTGGCGAAGCAAGCTGATATGATTAGTGAACAACAGTCCACAATAAAAAAACTTTCTAATGAAAATAGGGAACTGCATCAAAGGGTGGAGGACATTTCTTATCAGATGGATGATCTGGAGCAGTACTCTAGACGTAACACTGTTGAGATCTACGGAGTTCCATCGGTAGCTGATGAGGATGTTGCTGAAGTTGTTCTTCAGGTGTGTAAAACACTGAATATGGACATCAACAAGGACTCTATTGATGCGTGACATCGTCTCCGAAAAAGAGAGAATCGACCATCTGCAGGAATCGCGGTCCGTTTTGTGCGCAGGAGCGATGTTGGAACCCTTCTTCAGAGAAGAAAAATGAAAGGTGATCTGAACACTCAGCATATGGGCTTCATTGGTGACGCTAAGCCGGTGTATATTAACAGGTCCTTGACAGCCAAAAGGAGGTTACTGTTTGTTTGCTAGGGCGAAAAAGGTACAGCGAGCAAAAGGGTTTAAATTTGTCTGGATCGATATGACAGGTAATGTGAAGATGAAGTTTAGTGAGGGTGATAAGGTGATTAGGATTTACTCTGAGAAAGACTTACAGGACATTATGGATGAATAATAGGTAATAAATGGAATACTGATGAATTAGTTTATGAATTATGAACTCACTTGAACATGAACTTCTTTTTTATCTTATTTTGATTTTAACTTACCATTATCTATGTCTGATCATACCATTATTTATACTTATTTTCTCTACTTCATCTGAAGATGAAAATATTAATGTAAGTGTGGCATAGCACTTCATTACCTCAAACTCAACCTCAACTTCTTGAGTATAGCATATTCCACTTTTTCAAGTTAATCTTAATCGATGTAGAATGAATTATAATATATTTTTTAATATGTCAAGTGATGCATGTAAATCAGTTAAAACCATGATTTTTGAATAGGTAAACAAAAATAAAAATTTATTCTGATGAAAATGAATTGATGGTTAGCATTTTCTTGCTCACAGAATTTTATTCAGAGGGTTAGCACTTTATTGTTCCAAAAATATTTTTTTAAATGAAGTAATGGTTTATATTTCCACCTGGAAAAGTATTCAATACAAAACTGTTATTAGGAAATTAAATGGATTATGTATCCAGTAATTATTGCAGTCAGTGAATTTGGAACTTATTCAATATTATAATATAATCAAATATACCATATTGAAACTTATGTTATATTGTCTGCATTCACTGTTTCAGGAAGATGAACCAGCTTGTGATTCTCCTGTGGCTTCAAGAGAAGAAACTATCATTAGATCACCTCATCCTACTCCAGAGAATCCTTAACGTACACGTTGGAGATTAAAAGGTGTGGAGAAACGCAAACTAAAAAATACGTAAAAGATAGACATTTCAACTGTATTATAAAAATATTATTAAATAGAATTATAATCGAATAATTTATTTTCATAACCTGAAAAGTACACGCAAATAGCTAAGCCGTTGGGTTGGTCAAGCTGGTTATCAATGGTCTATTTGGTTTTTCTCTATATTGAGGTAAAGTCGGCGGGAAGTCGTCCTTAGTTTGCAGCTTAAACCAGAGAGTGCACTAGTTGTTGGTAGCAGAAGAGACCCTTTTTGTCAGTCACAAGTGACAAAAAGTATTAAAGTCGGCTTGTCATACTTGTTGTAAGTATAAAAAACTACATTCTTATTTATTTTAAACTATTTCTACTCAGCCTACTCACATACCTATACATGTCCGTCCAATGTTTGCTTATTTAGCCTACTTTATGAAGTGAGCTAAGAGGCTTTTTAGCCTCTGATTAAAGAGGTAAGCAGACTTTCAATCGTCCTAATCGTGTTTCAGAAGCTAGAGAACAGTCTGTTCATGACCATATCAAGTCAATACCCAAATACCAGTCACATTACAGCCGTTCGCAGAATCCAAAAAGAGAATATTTTGATAGTAATTTGAATATTTCATCTTCATATAGAGACCTTTACGTGCCCTAGTGTCAAGAGCGTGGCATTGAAGCTGTTAGTGAAGATTATTATCGGCGAATCTTCAGTAAATGCTATAACATCGGGCTCCAAATGCCAAAATCTGACACATGTAAGGTTTGTGATGATCTCAATATCATATTAACAAATGATACGAGTACCCTAGATGAGAAAGCTGCAGCTAACACAAGAAAAGAACTGCATTTGAGAAGAGCTGAGCATAGCTTAGAGTTCTCACCAAAATCAAATGAGAATCGAAATGAAGTGCATACAATAAGCATCGACTTACAACAAAAACTTCCCACCCAAGAATGAACTTAGATGTGACACAAAATGATGAACAAAAACAGGTAATCTCTATATTATGATGAGGGTAAAACATTCCACCGCGGTATCAATGAATCTTATAATCAAATACGGCGTAAATATTACTGGCCATCAATGCTACAGGACGTGACTGATTACATTAACATATGTGCTGTTTGCTTAAAGGTTAAATATGACAAGAGACCCGTTCGAGTTGACTATAAAATCACACCCACTCCTGAAACACCGTTCGGAAAAATACAGATTGATTGCTTCCAATATGACAAAATAAAGTTTTTAACAATGACTGACTGTTTTTCCAAATGGCTAACGGTTCATCCAATAAAAAGTTTGAACCAAGTTGATATCCAAGAATGCTTAAACGACTATTTCTCTGCTTTCCCCATACCCAAAATTGTACAAATGGACAATGGACGTGAATTTGACAATGCAGGCCTACGTGATTTCCTGAGACTTTATGGCATTGAACCATATTACGTTACTCCCGGACACCCAGACTTGCAAGGTTTGGTAGAAAGGACTCATTCTACACTTATTGAAAATCTGAATGCCATTCAACTTGAAAATAAAACCAACACCACTGAAACTAATATGAAATTAGCGGTAATTGCCTCCAATAATACTCTAAACTCTACCTTGAAAATGTCTCCTATGGAAATAACATATGGAATATCAATCAATCAATCAATCTCTTTATTCAAAACATACATCAAAATGTACATGAATGTGTCTTTCTTTATTATTTTCAAAATAATAAAATAAATACAAGTAAAAAACAAAATACATCAACAATAGGTAGGTAGTCTAAATACATAATGAGTTGGCACTATAAAATTCTCATAACTGTATAATTCTAATTCCACGATATACTTTTTCAGTTTGTTTTTAAACCTTGTAATATCTTTTTCATGATTAATCTTAGTAGGAAGGTAAGTGATGAATTTGATGCCCATATAGGTCGGGCTTTGTTTGTACTCTTTACTATGTTCTTTGATAATAAAGTTGTTCCTATTTCTTGTATTATAGTCATGCACACTGGATTGCCTGGGGAATTTGTCTTCATTATTTTTTACGTGTAATATTGTTTTATAAATATAAAGTCCATACACTGTCATTAATTCTAACTTTTTAAAAAATGTCCTGCACGACTCTTGTCTATTTAAATTGAATATTTTTCTTACTGCTTCTTTTTGGAGTTTTAATATCCTATTCAAGTTAAATGCACTAGTCACACCATAAATCTCAATGCCATATTATGAAATATGAGAGTGGACACTGGCATAATACACGGATCTCAAAGTTAATAAATTACAAATGGGTGCCAGCCTTCTTAGTGCAAATATTCCTGTACTTACTTTTTTACATACTCTTGATACATGCTCTTCCCAATTAAGTTTGTTATCTAGATCTACACCTAAAAATTTTATGTTATTTAGGTTATTTAGCTTCAGTGTACTTTTTCTTTTGGGATTTCTACAGGTGAAATGTACAAATTTCGTTTTATCATTATTTAATAAAAGGTTCATTTTACTTAAAACGTTTTTTAAAAGCAATATTGTGTCATTACATTTTTCTTCGATTATATCCAAATCTTTGTCTAATATGCTTAAACTAATGTCATCAGCGTACATAAAAAATTTAGTATTTTCAATTACATCTTTCGCATATTTTGGTAATCCCCTCAAATAGCAAAGGAACAAAAATGGCCCCAAAACAGATCCCTGCGGAACAGAGTAGTTCATGTACCTTGAACTAGATTTAATATCACTTACTTTATTTTTATCATAATACTTTATATTTACATATTGACTTCGACCCAAATATGATTCCATCCAGTTGAGCTCTTTTCCACAAATTCCATAAGTTTCTAGTTTTTTTTAATAATATTCTGTGATCTACAGAGTCAAATGCTTTTGTTTAATCTAGGAAGGTGCCAACAATGCTGTACCCTTTGTCCAATTTCTCTAAAATATTTTCAATAAACTCTATCAAGGCAGTCGTTGTAGACCTGTTTTTTCTGTAACCAAGTTGTTCTGTGTCTAGTAATTTGTTTGTTTCAAAATAATTAATAAGCTGTATTAGCATACTTTTTTCAAATATTTTTGCTATTGAAGGTTGAATTGCTAAAGGTCTATAATTTAAAGGATTGTAAGGATCTCCTTTTTTGAACACTGGTATCACTTTTGATACTTTTAGTTCATCTGGATACTTACCAAGTATGAGTGACGCGTTAATTACATGTAGTAGAGGCTTAATTAGGAATGATTTAGCTTCTTTTATAATTCTCATGGGAATTTCATCATACCCTGCTGACCACTTTGGTTTAATTGAATCGATGATATTGGACAATGTCTCTTCATCAATTGTTTTGGAGATAAACTTGAAATCTGTGATATGTAGCTCTTTATCATTTATTGGTTAACCAGATTTGCTTAGATTCGGTACAACATGAGTATCGACCATTTCTACAAAATTAGTGTTAAGCATATTTGCGACATCATAGGGATTATCTATAACTAAATTGTTATTCCTGAGTAAAATATTCTTACAAACCTTATCATTTTTGTATTGTGTCTCGGTATTCACTATATGCCAAATTGTTTTATTTACATTTGTTGAATTTTTTAGTTTAGCTTCAATGTGTTTAGTTTTCTTTAATTGAATAGTTTTTCTAAAGCGTTTCTTATGAGCTTTTAAATTTTCCTTCAAATTGATATCACCTTTATTTGTCCTAAATAATCTATTAGCTTGTATGAGATTTTCGTGCTCATTGACAACTTCAACATCAATCCACTTATTTTTAAGTTTCTTCTTCACAATTCTACTTAGAGGAAAATGCCAATTAAAATAATACTTTAGTGAATTGTAAAAATAAGTGAATTTACTCTCAAGAGGACTCAAATAAAGCTCAGTCCAGTCTATTGTGGCTAGGTCATTCTTAAAACAAGTAATTTGATCATTTTCATACCTCCTAACCATTTTGATAACTCCTTTACTTTTAAGCTTATTATTTACATCTAATAAATTGAAAATTTGCCCATCGTGATCCGAGAGTGCCGTAATTAAACACTCCACAAGAATATCCCTTTTGTTCAGACTGGTGATGAAATTATCAATTGCCGATTCACATGAGTCAGTTATTCTAGTGGGTATATCTACGGTATATTTTAATCCATGCATATTTATTACATTGATAAAATCAGTTTTCTTTCTACCCTCCCTCAAAACATCGACATTGAAGTCTCCTCCTATTACTACATTTTTATTAATCTTACAGATCTCTGTTAAAAATCGATTAAATTTTTCCAGGAACATCTCAATATTTTCTGATGGAGTTCTATAAAATCCAGCTACAATATATTTCTTGTTATATATTTCTATTTCGATTGTACATGTCTCAAAAATCTTATCTTCATTTATAACATTTATTGTCTTAGTCATTATGTTTCTGCATTCGATTAGTTTATCAGATACTTATATCAATACTCCACCCCCCCTAAAAGACTTCCTTACATACCAACACTTACAATAATATCCTGGTATTTTAATTTTTTGAATTTCATTTTCATTTAATTTATGTTCAGTCACAATAACTATGTCTGGTTTGATTTCCTGTAATGCAATAATTAGTGCATCAATTCGAGACTCCAAATGCTGTATGTTTTGATGGAAGATTACTAACCCATTCTTTAGTTTACAATTAGCCCATACCCATAACTCTTAATTCTAGTTTGCTTGTCTTTATTCAATTTAAAATGTTTAAGGTTGGCAACTCTCCTTTTTTGAACACTGGTATCACTTTTGATACTTTTAGTTCATCTGGATACTTACCAAGTATGAGTGACGCGTTAATTACATGTAGTAGAGGCTTAATTAGGAATGATTTAGCTTCTTTTATAATTCTCATGGGAATTTCATCATACCCTGCTGACCACTTTGGTTTAATTGAATCGATGATATTGGACAATGTCTCTTCATCAATTGTTTTGGAGATAAACTTGAAATCTGTGATATGTAGCTCTTTATCATTTATTGGTTAACCAGATTTGCTTAGATTCGGTACAACATGAGTATCGACCATTTCTACAAAATTAGTGTTAAGCATATTTGCGACATCATAGGGATTATCTATAACTAAATTGTTATTCCTGAGTAAAATATTCTTACAAACCTTATCATTTTTGTATTGTGTCTCGGTATTCACTATATGCCAAATTGTTTTATTTACATTTGTTGAATTTTTTAGTTTAGCTTCAATGTGTTTAGTTTTCTTTAATTGAATAGTTTTTCTAAAGCGTTTCTTATGAGCTTTTAAATTTTCCTTCAAATTGATATCACCTTTATTTGTCCTAAATAATCTATTAGCTTGTATGAGATTTTCGTGCTCATTGACAACTTCAACATCAATCCACTTATTTTTAAGTTTCTTCTTCACAATTCTACTTAGAGGAAAATGCCAATTAAAATAATACTTTAGTGAATTGTAAAAATAAGTGAATTTACTCTCAAGAGGACTCAAATAAAGCTCAGTCCAGTCTATTGTGGCTAGGTCATTCTTAAAACAAGTAATTTGATCATTTTCATACCTCCTAACCATTTTGATAACTCCTTTACTTTTAAGCTTATTATTTACATCTAATAAATTGAAAATTTGCCCATCGTGATCCGAGAGTGCCGTAATTAAACACTCCACAAGAATATCCCTTTTGTTCAGACTGGTGATGAAATTATCAATTGCCGATTCACATGAGTCAGTTATTCTAGTGGGTATATCTACGGTATATTTTAATCCATGCATATTTATTACATTGATAAAATCAGTTTTCTTTCTACCCTCCCTCAAAACATCGACATTGAAGTCTCCTCCTATTACTACATTTTTATTAATCTTACAGATCTCTGTTAAAAATCGATTAAATTTTTCCAGGAACATCTCAATATTTTCTGATGGAGTTCTATAAAATCCAGCTACAATATATTTCTTGTTATATATTTCTATTTCGATTGTACATGTCTCAAAAATCTTATCTTCATTTATAACATTTATTGTCTTAGTCATTATGTTTCTGCATTCGATTAGTTTATCAGATACTTATATCAATACTCCACCCCCCCTAAAAGACTTCCTTACATACCAACACTTACAATAATATCCTGGTATTTTAATTTTTTGAATTTCATTTTCATTTAATTTATGTTCAGTCACAATAACTATGTCTGGTTTGATTTCCTGTAATGCAATAATTAGTGCATCAATTCGAGACTCCAAATGCTGTATGTTTTGATGGAAGATTACTAACCCATTCTTTAGTTTACAATTAGCCCATACCCATAACTCTTAATTCTAGTTTGCTTGTCTTTATTCAATTTAAAATGTTTAAGGTTGGCAACTCTCCTTTTTGAACTAAATAGTTTAAACTAGATGTACTCATATTCATCATAGCACCAAATTGAGTTGTTTGTCCTAACAATAGCGAGACATTTTCATTTAGCTCAGCAGATACATTTTCATTACCTTTATCACCTGTAGTTTGCCCATTTGACTCCACTTCTTCTCTCATGTGTCCTATCGAGTCTAATCTACTCCTATCAATACCCTCGGCCATTCCACAATTTATTATTGGAATATTGGATACAGGCCTACCTGCATAATCAGTGTTATTTTTCATTTCCAAGATGACTTTTCAACAATTTTACTAATTTTGGTTTACCTTTTTGTTTGTTTAAATGCAAGCCATTTCGAATAACCCTTTTGTAAACGGAATAACAGAGAGTTTAGTAACTGAACAACTGTCCCAACAGTATCTTGAACGAGTCAACCTAGTGCATAAGATGATTAAGAATAAAATAGAAGTAGAAAAACAAAAACGTACTGAGAAATTGAATGTTCATCGTGAGAAGAATGTTGAAATTGAAAACGAGCCACACATAGAATCAACATTCAATAAGAAAACAAAACCGAAATTCATCAAAGTAAATTATGATACAACACAGCAATTAGCTAGGAATCCTAAAGCTATCCAAAAACGCCCCTTTAAACTGCACCCTAATAGAATGAAATGGCCTAAAAAACCGGTGAAGGGTAAGAAAAAGGATTTATTTGTTACAGGACGTGATGGTACTGCCCCTAATTCTCCTGTTGCTGGCCCCAGCAACGTCTTATAAGATGGTAGATTTGAGCAGAACATCTGGTATTGCTCCAATCAAGATACAGAATTCTCATATCATTAATGAAACTTTTACCTATGTTCATAATATTAATACTAGTTATTTACGTAATATTGGAACATTTGTTGATTTTCTTGCTAAATGGAATAATATTTATAAGAGTCGCTAAGTATGATGAAATTGAATTTTAAATTCACTAAGAATAAATTGAATGAGACTCAATCAGTTAATTATAGGCAGAAAAGAGGTCTTTTTAATGGTTTAGGATCCGCGATTTCGTGGATCACTGGGAACATGGATGCTGATGATAAGGAAAGATATGACAAAATTTTTCAGACTGTCCAATCTAATGAATATGATCTTAGTAACAATGTAGACAAGCAATTTGCTGTAAATCAGAAATTAATTAACGAATTCAATAATGAGATGAAAGTAATCAGAGCGAATAATCTCAAAATCAGTAATTACTTTAATTCTTTGTTCAATGAATCCAACCTAATGGAAATGAATCAGCAATCCTCTTTGTTATTCGACTCGCTCCTGCTTCTGAATAATAAAATATCTGACATTGTAACTAGTCTCGAATTTTGTAAATTGAAAATACTGCATTCTTCTATTATTTCTCATGATGATCTTTTTCTCCTACAAAAAAAAAAAAACTCGAATGTCAGCTTTATTTCAAATAAAATCAGTGTGCTATGGAAACTAAGCAAAGTACATTGTGGAATATTTAAAGACCATATTTCATATTTTGTGGAAGTACCACTATTGTCAACTGTTTATGAAACGTTTTTTCTATTGTCTTATCCTGTCATTGTCGGTAACGAAATTTTAACAACTATTGCGCATCCTTCTTTTGTTCTTCGGAATGACAAATTATTTTCTGGAAATTTTGAACTCATTTATGATGATTATTATTGTAGTACAGTAAGCGAACTTAATGATATATGTATTGAGCAATTATTAAATGATAGGAATCTAGACGGATATAGTAAGGTAGTTTTGAAAGACAGAGATTCTTTCATAAAATATGTAGAAATAGTTGATAGTTTTATATTATTTAATTTTAGTACATGTATGGTTCTGAATACTGATGTGAACAAGAATATTACTTTTTTTCTTAATAAGAAAACGCAATTGTTGAAAATTTATAGCTCAGAAACAGTGATTGGTTACTACAAACCAAATATATTTTGGGAAAACGAAATTGTACTTCCAACTGAATTTGTAGTAAAAAACGACTATCCAACTTCAACTTTGATCAAGTACATACTGCTAATATAAATTTTCAAAAACTTGATGTTCTAGATGAGTTACCTCTGACCAATTATCGAAACCTATGTATTATTCTATTGCTTATTTTTACTGTAATTTTATTGATTGTTATAATATTTCTCAAACGGCTGTTTATCTGGCACAAACTTTGAAACTTAATGTGTTGTAAATCTGAAGTTGAAAATGATACTGTACAGCGTGAAACAGAACAAATATGCCCCAGACTACCATGTACTTAGTTTATAATACTTAAATTATAATATATGTTTTTTATTTCTTTGAAGCTGAGGGCAGCTTCACTCTTAGGGGGGAGGAGTTACATCTGGTAATACCTAATATTATTGCTGACGCTGTATTCCATTGTAATGCTCGATCATAGTACTTTTAGTCAGTCTACTGCCAAACTTCACCGAGAGCACTTCTCTCTTATTCGCTATATATTTTATAATTATGTATTTGAAAATAAAGTTTTCTTTTTAAAAAGGTGTTTGGTTACCCCAGAACTATAACTTGAGACATGATCAGACTCCCAAGATAAGGAAAAAAAGGTCAAAAGTTAATGTGATACCTGGCAAAAGTATTGGTGTTCAGGACTTTGTTGAGGATGATGAGAATCCCCAAACTTCAGAT
>NC_052506.1:88911291-89015966 GCF_014356525.2 Nilaparvata lugens | reverse complement strand
AGTAAATTTATAATATGATAAACCCTAATTTTCAGTTTTTAGTTTGTTTCATATTATGTAAGTATGTATCAGTTAGATATGAACATAATAAATAAGTTAGTAACCAAAATATAGTTTTAAAAAAGTAGGAAATTTATGATATTTATATTTAAACCTTATTTTCAGTTTCAATTTCACGTTTTTATATTATGTTAATATGTATCAGTTATGAATATAATAAATAAGTTAGTAACCAAAATATAGTTTTAAAAAAGTAGGAGATTTATGATATTTATATTTAAACCTTATTTTCAGTTTCAATTTCACGTTTTTATATTATGTTAATATGTATCAGTTATGAATATAATAAATAAGTTAGTCACCAAAATCTGGTTCTGTGTATCACATTTTTGAGAATCCATTTTACTACTCTTGAGAATTTTATTATATGACTTTCATTGTTATAATGTTGAAATCAAGAAAAAATTATTGATTAGGAAGATTCCATAATGAAATCATTCACCTTTCCTTGAATAAAGCATGATGAAAGTACCATTGATTTTTCTAATGCAAAACCAAAATTTTTGACGTGACAACGTCTTATAAATTGGTTTGCCGGGTGACACTTCAAGAAACTGCGTTACGTTCCCAAGTTATGCGCTCACAATGAGAGCGAGTGAGAGCGTTCGTTTCGGTTCACGGTCGTCTGGAAAGAGCACGAATAGGAGCAGTGGCGAGCAACGCAGCAGCATTCACCTGGAGAGAGAGTGAAACGGAGCAATCTCCTGCGACTGCGCCACTACTTAGTGAATAGGTTATGTGAATAAGTATAAGTGAATAGGTATAAGTGTAAGTATAATAGGTATAAGTGAATAGGTTATGTTGTAGTAATCACAATGTTGTGGTAGTTTTCAATCACAAAAGTAGTATAAATCGTTTCTCAGCCAATAATAATTTGTTCAACTTGAAAAAATGAGCGCGACTTGCTATGTAAAAAATTGAATCGAGCACTGTTAGCCCGCCTAAGAGCGAGAGAGACAGAGTGATTTTGTTGAGGATGTGTGAAGGTAAAAATAAAATTTTGTTAATATGAAATTCAGTGTGAGATTCTTTGTATAAATTAATGTTTTAAATATAATTCTTTGTATAAATAAATGTTTTAAATTGTTACTATTATTTCATCCTTCTTCCTACTATAGGAATGAATATTCACATTAAAATTATTTTACCACTCAAAGTCGTTGTCACGTAAAACTTTCGCCCTTATACCAACTTTACAGGCAACCATGCAATTTTTTACTATACGTATTTGAAATGACCCAAATGTCCCAATGTTGTTTTAAAACAACATACCCCTAGGGGCCCCTGGAGGGTGAGAAAAATTTGGGAAAAATTATTTTCTCATTTTCAAGAGTGTTTTGAAACATAAAAACACCAGAATAATTTTTTCATCTTGTTTTTTCATAATTTGGAATAGAAAGGGTTAATTCCATTATTTCCGGGTGGGGGGGGGGGCACCCATAAAGATACGTCAAGGATCAAAACTTTAAACACTTATAACTTTTGACAGAAAATGGTCAGATCTCCTTGTTCCACAGCTCATTCTTTTCAGCTCGTCAAGGCGGTTCAAAATCATGTATCATAACTTAAATTTGATGAAAAATTCCTCTTTTAGTGTATTTTAGCCCATTTAAATACACAGAAAAATGCCCGATTTCTATATTTAAAACTGTGTATCTCGGTAACCCGGAATGATAAAAAATGGTACTTGGTCTTGATTTGAAGAACAGAATCTCCTCTTTCATGTGAGATGAATTTTGTAAAAATATAATCATGAAGTAAGATACGTTTGTTTCAAAACATCAAGAAATTTGCGATATTTTACTTATTTTTACAGTCTCGACAGTTTTTCGATAATAAACAGTCATGCAAGATGGATTTGAGGCAACGTAGCTTATAGAAAATGTAATTCTCTTTCATTTGAGACCAATCCCAAGTTTCTATCATGTATCTTACTCGTTTTAGAGACTCTTGAATAACAGTGAAATCGAAGAAAAAATGAAAATAATCATTTTTTCAATCGTTTGTAACTTTTGAACGGCATTAGAATCAGAAAAACGATTTATGGTACCGAAAAGAGGAGAAAATTCTCTACAACCTTGACTACTTTTTGGATTTTTTATCAGAAGTATTTCACAAGATACGCAACTTTGAATATTCGAAAAATTTGTGATACGTTAATCATTTTCAATCATTTTCACAGTCTCGCATATTCTAAGTGGCGTATGATTCTATGATAGAATCTTCCTATGATATAGGTATGGGATCGAAGCCCTTCGAAGATACAAAGTTCATTTATTCGTTGAATAACGAAGGAATTATTTCATTAGTTATAATAATGAAATTGCCTTTTTTCAATTCTACAACAGTTGAAATTCAAAAGAAATCAATAAATTTCAACATTTATCGACGGCTTTTTTCTCCATGGCAAAGTGCCGTCTGGAGGAGTAGGTGGAGTTTATAATGTTCAGATTTAAAAAAAATTATAAATATAATATCTTGAACGAGAACAATCAAAAATTAAATTAAAACCACCTCTCATCCGACAACCCCCATAATCCGCCCCCCGACCCCCATAGTCTGACCACCGATGCTCCGATGATCCAGGTACTAAAACAAACACTATTGTAACTATATCTAGTATAGTTACTATTGCAACTATATCTAGTAATTTGATACACAAGATTCAACATGAGCTTGACACAACAAAGAATACATCTAACCGAATTGCCAAGCTGAGGAGAATGTGCCCAAGCACTTGATGTGATACCATAAAAGTTTTCAATTTTAAATTTAGAACCCAGACAATCATTTACTGCTTTTCTTCTTTGAGCATATATTTCTATTCTTACTCATAAGTAGCCTATATTCCAGATTGGCATGTTTCTTCTGACTCACTTTATGCTTGATAAAATGATGTATATTTGGAAAATGTAGGATTTTAATAATGGATTGATCAAAATAATTAGGTTACAATTTTTTATTGTAGATCACAATTTTGTCTTATTTCATTGTCTATTACACGTTGATACTCGTCTTAGAGACTAAGCGCCGTAACAATGCATGATGATGTGCATTCAGATTCAGAGAATCAATAAAAGATTGACAAAATAGTGAATTCGAATAATGAAACATATTCATCACCATTTCCTCAATTTACAATACGATGGATAGATAGAAACTCACAAGTTGTTATTCACTCATTTGGTAAAATATTTTAATATTAATTTATTTCACAAATAAATAAGTCCATTTATATTTCATTAATATTATTATTTATCAAACACAAAATAAGAAAAACTATTTACATAAATTTGTTAAAAAATAAGTTCAATTAATAACGAGTGAGGCTAGGCTAATGTACGTACTTCTCAACATAATGACCAATATGGTGTCCTTTACTCAATATGAAAAAGCTCTCTTAGTTACAAAAGTTTCTGCTCTTCAAAAAGAAACAGAGCACCAAATTTCAAATTTCACGTCTAGGCACAAAAATCAATATTCACATAAAGTGGTTTCAATTAATTATTTTCAATAAATAAACACTGATAATACCCAAAATTCTTACAAATATATATTTATTCACATTATCAACAACAGAGCGAAGCCATTCACAGTACACAAATATCAACAGAAGCGATTTTCTCATGTTGAAACCAATAATATCTATTATACCTTTGTCACTCTCAAATCTCAAGCGTTGTCTTTCAGACACTACATCAATACAATTAAAAGTGGCAAATGTTTACATCACGCAGTATTATCCACCTATACATTGGCACATTACCTACGACAATTTATATTTATTATCTCACAACTGACAAGACTATAAGAGACAAATTCTGACATAGTACACTCGTTAAAAAATAAAATTTCATTACATGCTGTACATATTTTCGTTTATTTTTCTCCACTATATATGTACACTTTCTCAATTCATGTCATACATCTTTGAAGTAAGCAAGACGAAATGTATTAGAAAGGCAAAAAATAATATACCAGAAAACTACAAGTTTCGTGAAAAGAAACAACTATTTAAATTTTTCAAGTATTTAACAGTTTCATAGAGAGAATAAAAATCTTCAATACTAACAATATCAATCTGACGAATTTTCTTTGTTGATAGCTGATAGTGTTAAGGTGTTTACTATGATAGAATAAATAGAATGTCTTTTTAATATTGATTTTCATCAAGTAATCATGTTTATTATGCATTAATGCATGTTCTTCAAGTTACATCAACATTCAAGGTAAGTGATTCCAAAAACGTTCATCTATTAAAAATAAACAAAAAAACAAGAGAAAACGCAGTATACTGCTCAAAAATGAAAAATATATCCAAGGAAGGAATTTGTCAAATTTGCTTTGCATAGACAAACAGTAAAAAATTATTTAGAGAGAAAACCATAACCATTTCAGTAGTAAACTGTGTAATATAAATATGGAAAGATTTGCATGCTCTATTGATAAAAGACAGTTGGACCTAATTTTAGTTGAATTCTATCAATATGCAGTCATATATAATTAGACTAACTTTGCAAGTGACAGCCTAATTAAGAAGAAAAAGCTATCTCCTACTAAGGAGAAGAAGCAAGACAGAAAAACAGACTATAATAGTATTTTTTCAGAATTAATTGTGAATTTTGATATTTTCATTTACTGACAATAGTTAATTTATTCAACATCTATTGGAATCCCGATTTTTCTTATATGAGTATTATATGAAAAATTGAATCAAAAATTTACTCGTAGCCTATGAGAATTCTTTACAGCCCATAACTATCCTGTGCATAATGTCTACATTAAATAATAACCATAGATGCGAACCCAGTTAATGATATGGTTATTATATATGTATATACAGTAAATAATCCTTGTAGGCTACGATTATCTGATGAAACTTATCTCTTAGATTGCCTTTTTTTCTAAAAATACTCAATTCTAGTGGAATATCTTGGAAACATACACGTGTAGAGATTTAACCTCATATTAGAAAATGTATTGGAAAAACTTTACAAAAAAAATCAAGTAACAAGATTATTGAAAAATTACACAAGAATATTTTCAAAATTTTATTTTATATCAGAATTTTTGCAAATTCCGAGATTCCATTAGATAATACAAATTCCTGCTCAATAATTTGATTCGAGCTTATGTGAAAAAATGAAGTCTTTTACATGGCTTTTAAACTCTTTATACAAAGAAACAATGGAGTTGAATACATCTGTGAGAACTTATTCTAAAATTAAGTATATTTTCGTATCATTTCAAAATTAAGTTTCATAAAGCAATTATTGAACATGCTAGCCATGTTAAGATATTCCACTGTCTAGCAAGTTTACTTTCATGACAAGAAATTCGAGAATAAGTTCATTGTATCAGAAATAGCAATGTTTATTATCGGGAGATCAGTAAATTTTATCTGGAAAAAATATGTTATAAAAAGTAACAATTAGCAAATCTAGCTTTTAGTTATTTCGAATTGTCATATGATTATGAAGCAATAATAAATAATTTTAACAATAAAAATATAGAATTGAGTATATTATGATTTACTGTAATTCGTTAATATGAAAATAACATAAGTCAAGTGACTGAGATAACAGAAATTCAACAACGATTAGTATGGATAAATGGTATTTTATAATGAAAAATAAATAACAAACGGTTTCTCATTAAATTTAAGGTGAACTTCAGATACAAGATTAAAAAGACCTTACAATAAATAAGGTTGATTGATTCAATAACAATTAATATAGTAGTTGTAGTATAATTGTCCTCCAAAAAACGTTAAAATTACTCATCTGGAAAAAAATGTACAATGAACATTACAATCTAACAATAGTTTTGAGAACAATATGTTTCTTTGATGGAACAATATAAAGAAAAATGAATCTGTGAAACTTGTCCCTACAATGACAAACTTAGAATACAAAAAGGTTTTTACTTGGGAATAGTTTAGAAAAATACTGATATAGTGTAAAGCTACTGAATAACATTGAGAAAATGAAAGATCGTAAAATTGTTGCACTTTAGATTGTTAGACAACAGTTTAATGAAAATTTAAAATAATAAATTCAATCACTTCACCATTAGTATAAGAATGAATTATATAAGAATCATCTTTATATCAATTACCTTTGCGTTATTTCTAAATACTGTTATTCGATTAGTTTTAATTGTCATTTGTTATGAGTATTAGGAACAGAAAAAAATAATTCATCAATCGAGCGAGGGCACAAGAAACAGTTGTTGATCCAGCAGCAATTAGATGACCAGCACCATGTCCCTCTTGCTCGGTAAGTTCACCTTCTTGCCTTGCCACAGACTGTTGTGAATTGTGAACGCATCTATTGTCACTGTCAGATGTTTTGTGTGCACTTGTGAGAAGCACTTGCCACCTGAATTGTACCTGCAAACATCAATTAGATGATGAGTAACATTCCAAGTTCAAGTAACAAAACAAGATTAACTTTGTTGTAGTCCAAATATTTTGTTGTAGTAAACAACAAAATAAACTTTTCATAAACAAATAAACAAATTCATAAACTTTGTTGTAGTAAATATTTGAAAAACACTTACTTTAAGTAAGAATACTTACAAAAATTACTTTTACAAAAAGTGTTTTTCAAACATTTACAAAATATGTAACATAGTGTCTGAACTACAAAAGTGTTTCGTCATGGAAAGCAACATCAATTTCAAATCAAAACAAGATTATTGAGATTTGAAATCTTAAATAAAACACTTATATCTCACCCCCTCCAGAAATTAAATTAGAAAACTTCTGGCATAAATCAGTCATATTTTTCTGCGTTTATAGGCGGAAATAGAAATTTTATTGACCTTGTAGACAAGAACATTTTTTATTTCCCACCAAGACAGACTTATGCACCACGAAAACATGTATTTATTACGATTTATAAATCATAATAAATACGATTATAAATCGTAATAAATACAACAAATTATTAAGTAATAAATACAACAATTCATTTCGCAGTCATTTAACGATCCGCAGTCACATCTCTTCAAGCTCAAATATCGGGGCATCGAGCTTCGCTCGTTATTTATTTATTGATGAACAGAACACAATTCTTCAAAATGATTGGGGAAGGACTAACAGGCACAGCCCAAAACTGGTTCTTCCCCAAATTTCGATTTATACACTATAAATGGTCCAAAAAGTAGGTTACATTCCATACACTTGAATTCAAGTTCAATTTTCAGTCCAAATATTTGAAAACAGAAAAGTTCTAATTTAGATTGTTTACAAACTACATTGAATAACAAAATAACACACTAATCACTTAAATCTGTAAAATAATGATCAACATTGAATATTATGATATACCATTTGTCATGTCAACAAATCAGATTATTTTGATCGAGTCTATTAAAATTTCTAGATTTCTCGCGCGATACGGTGAGCTGATTGATTATACAGCTGATCTCCCACACAGGCACACGCATCTTCTGTTATCGACAGACGAAATTATCATCTGTTTTTCCAAGGATGAATTTATTATCCTTTTCATGTCCTTCAGTAAGTTTTCCTAGGGATCAGACCTAGTGCAATCGAATTTTTATATCATAAACCTACTATGTTCCAAATTTCGTGAAAATCGTTAGAGCCGTTTTCGAGATCCGTTGAACATAAATAACCAGCAAATATAAAAATATATACAGATATACAGAAATTGCTCGCTTGATATAATAGGATTCCCACATATCAGGTAAAAGTTGCCGGTACAGTGAATATATTATCCGCATTAGTTTTAATGGGACTATTCCCACTCAGCACGACCGAGCAAGTATGAATAGTCCCATTGGAACTCATGCGGATTATATCTTCACTGTACCGGACACGTTCATTGATACTGATATGTGGGAATCCAGCTTCAATTGGGGTATAGTTCCCCATTTTTTCAGCGTTTCTCAGGTTAGTGAGCCTGATTTACAATTTAAATATCAAACAATATTGCTATAAAAACTTACTGGATTTCATTTTCACTCATTCATTTGTCATAGTCAACACAGATCAGGAGTGACAACTGAATGCTCAAACACCTTTTCAAATTTACTGCACTTGTAGAGTTGTGGCACGTTTTTTAGAATCTGTATTCAATTAATTAACCCGTTTTTGAACTATTTTCAACGACACTACAGTCTAATTTTTGAATATTGGTTATTAAAATTAGTTATCACTTGTGGAGCGCTTTTGGATTTTTCAAATCCATTTTCAGCACTGAAAGCGCTCCACAAGTGAGTACTAGATTTAATAACTAATATTAAAAAATTAGACTGTAGTGTCGTCGAAAATAGTTCAAAAACGGATTATTACACGCAGTTCGTCATGGAAAAAGAAATAGATGAGAATTAACGTCTTTTTAACGTCTTAACGTCTACTAGAATCGTAAAGAGTTCTAGCACGTTTTATGAAATCTCTATTCTTCTTTTATAATTTTCTGGAATCTTGAAGAATTCTGTTACATTTTCTAGAATCTCAATCTAATTTTCTAGATTCAACCAAACAACTTATACACATACATGTATTTACCCTGAACAGACTCTAGATTCAAGAATAACGTTTCTTTCAATGTCAATTGTACAGTGAAAGCTTAAACTGAATTGAACGAGCTGGTGAACTGCATTGAATCTCCAGCTGGTGAATTCTAATTGAATCTGAAAATGAACGACTTTATAGCAAAATCCAGTTTAAGCTGAGATTCCGTTTGAACTCGCACTATGCAAACGACCCCAAGTGCCGTTTGCACAATGCCAGTTTAAACTAAATTACATTTAACAGGATAAAATCGTTAAAATTTGGTTCATTTTGAGTTTAAGCCACCAGCTGATTGAATTCAGATTCAACTTGCACTGTCCAAACAACACATATTGTCGTTTGCACAGTGTCAGTTTAAACTAATTCTTAAGTGGATTAAATCGTTAAAATGTGGTTCATTTTGAGTTCAAGCCAGCAGCTGATAGAATTCAATTTAAGCTTTTACCCTAAATGTTTCAAACTATTATTTACTGTGATTTACTAACTTGAAAAACTTGTCGAACATGCGATCGGAGACTAGCTTGGGCCCGGTGCCGTAGAGCTTGGCGACCTCCTCGGTGTCGGGGCAGTAGGAGTAGAGCGCCCGGAACTGACAGCCGGCATCCCGGAACAGGACCAGGAAGTGCTTGGCCTCGCTGCGGTTGATCTCCTCCAGCACTCGTCGCTTCGCCTCCCGGTTCACCACACCCGGGAACACGCAGTACTCAACTGCGTTCAGGATTATGCCCTGCAAGCCACCATTCATGTTGTATTTAAGAGTATGTTATTTATTTATTCATATACAAATACGGTAAAAAGAACAGGCATTCGCCCAAAACTGTTCAAAACCTCAATTTGGAATACACAGTCTAAAGGTTATGTAAATGTACTTAATTCACACACTATTTTGAGTCCAAAAAATGTATCTACTACAATTTTGAATATATCAGATTAATTAATTTCAAAATACAAATCCAAACAAAAATCTTCTTCCACAATCACAAAAAATATTAAAAATTTCACTTAAATCCACAAAATTATACTCATGTTAAAATTCTAAACATCAAAACTTGCTTTTGCTTCATTATGTTAAAACTGTATGCAGACCATAAATAAACTGAACACGTTCTACTGCTGAAGATAGCTTCGTTTCATTCCATTTCAACACAAGTAGGCTACAAGGACAGAGTGACAGACAGAATCAAATGTCATTCATAATCTGCACAGCTGCTGCAGGTTAGCCTACTTGAAAATACTTATTTATCAACACCGTTTTCAGTTCAGTATTGAAAACCAATAATGAAATTTTTGTTCGATTTTTGTTCGTACGATATTTTGTAGTCCTTATGAATTCTATCAGATTTAACGGAGCTTGACAAACATCATCTGTTTAATCTAATAGAATAAGGACGGCAAAATACCATACGGACAAAAATCGATGTGTGAGTACGGGGCTAATGTTGATAAAATGTTAATGAAAATTTTGAACGTTGACGTAATACTGAATACTAATGAACCACAGAATGCCTGCAGTCTTCACCTCCAGCCGAATAAGAATAAGATAGTTGATCTAGCTATTTAGTATAATAATAATAATTATTGTTTTACTGTCACAGCTTTGTATGATTTTTGTGTTTTTGGTGAAATAAATTGAATTGAATTGAAATTGAATATAAACATGTTGCAATTTAAAAGCCAAAAACCTAACCTCCCTAACCTTTCCTTCTACCTTCAAAACCTAATTGAACAGAACCTTCTAGGACAAATTGACACTCGCTGTTATGAGGCACTCCCGTTCGGAACCCATGTTAAGCTGTAGCACTCACCTCTCATCTCTTGCCCACGTACAAGCCCCTATACTATAGCTTCAACTATAGCTATAAATATAGCTTTGTGAACATCACCCTCAACAAAAAATACGATTCAAAAGAAAGATAGTGTTTTTGACTGACCTTATTGGACTTGGTGGCCGGCTGCTTGTAGAGGCGAGGTCCGCTATAGTCGCTACCACTCTCGGAGGCCGTGTCGTCACCGTAACGGCGCCGGTGCGAGCCGGCGGGCAGCGAACCGGGTCCGGACGGCGACGGCGGGTGTTGGCCGGGCGACGGCGCGCGCCGTGGAGGCGTGGCACGGCCGAGACCCGAATCAGTGTCGCCGTACCGATACAGCAGGCTATCCTGGTCGCAACTCGAGCCTGCTAAACGTCAAGCGTAACATTACACGCTGTACAATAACTACAGCTGAAGAATGAAAGTTATTCCTGAGCTAGAGCGCCGTCCTTCAGTTTACAATATAACCAACGACAGCTGGAGGAGGAAAGTCATTCCTGAGCTGAATAATAGGCTTCAATAAGTTTAATATACAGTATTATAAAAAATCAAATAAAGCGTGAAAACAGGTTCATGTACAATGTGTCGAACTTCTTGAAATTCAAATGATTAATTCGCCATAAATACAATTATTAGGCCTACACAGAATTAAACAAAGTAAAATACATTTCATAAGAACTTTCTAAGGGTTGATAATCTTGATATTAAAATAAAATTGAAGATAAACATAATTTTTTCAATAAATAATATGAATTAATAAAGCTAGAGTAAAATAATACTAAAATTATATACTGCATAAATTATTGAACACATTTCATAGGTGAATAAAAAAAATAACAAATATTAATAGCACGCCTATTTTCGTAACTAACATTGGTGTAGCTTCTATAATATTTGTGATTACCTTCACAGAAACACTGTCGACTCAACGACTCAATGGTGGGGGTGACACAGTCGATTCAATGGTGTGAGGCGACAGAGCATCAGGAGAAAACTATGTGCGTTCTGTGGTTTCACGAAAGCAGATATTCGGTTATTACCGTTCAAACACGTTTTCGTTTAGAGTAAGGCCGTGAAAAATAATTTGTTTGCAAGGGAGTTATGTAATATTGATGAACTAAACCGAAGAATTGAAGCTGTAATGACATCATTCCAGATCGAAAATGTATGGCGTGAAATTGAATATCGTCTAGATATTTTATGTGGAAAAAAGTGCTCACGTAGAAATTTATCGAACTTGTCATGTGTTATAGATAAAACTAATTGAAATTGGCTTTTCAATAAATCAATATCCATATAAGTACACTTATCCGTTATTTTTTTATTCACCTATGAAATGTGTTCAATAATTTATGCTCACTCTGTATATTTTCGGATGTAACTTATTGATAAACATTCAGTACTGCAGAAACAAGACGATTAGTGCCATATTGTAAACCATTCCAAGTAGGATTGAGTCAAATAAACTTCAGTAAGTCCGTATTGTAGGCTCCTAAAATCGTAGCTATCAATTCAATTCTTGAGACCATCCTGAACTATTGTCATGTAGCGGTAGGTTTATTAAAATGGCAAATTTCTTGATCATTCGAATCAATCAATACTCTTTTTATTTTCTATGGTTAATAAGATATGAATAGGCCCATACCCGTAAATGAGTACATTTTCCATTCATTTACTTGGAAAGAAGAACTTATCGCAAACCCAATGAAATTCAAAACCCAGCTTCATGCTAATCAATATGAGTCTTTTACAGTATCATGATAACAGATAGACTGCGCATGATTAGCAGAGCGAGAACGTGCATGACATAAGCACTTTGTTGTACATGAAGCAATCAAAACCTAGTAATCTATATAAAATGGAACAATATCATTGGTTATTTAAAATTTATTGAATACAAAATCGTTTAAAATTTGGTGAATCAAATGCAATTTCTACCTGTAAATCAATTTATGGGAAAAATGAAATTGAGTATTTTAAAAATATATTTAAAGCTAGTCATGAATGTGAAATGCTGAAGAGGAAATAGAACTTGTCATTAAAATTACTTCACTTATATGAGCTACTTTATTCAAATTAATAAAAAAAATATAAAACTTGTAGTAACCTTTTATTAAAACATTTTAACTAGAAAATGGCCAAAGTAGGTCGAAAATAGTCGTTAAAATGTTTTAATAAAAGGGTACTACAAATTTTATATTGTTTTTATTAACTTGTCATTAATATTGCCACATGAGCTATTCGCTTGTACGTGGGTAATGGAGAGTGAGAGGGTGGTTTGATGTGATGATTAAACGTCCATGCCTATCATTGGGATTCGAACCCACGACAAGGTGGCGCTAGCAAACTGAAAGGTGTAACGCCAAAGTCGTTTTGGCTATCTTGGCCGGCATGTGAATTTGACTGTGGATTTATCTGTATATTATTCTTATAAAACAATGTATCCTCACATAAATGTACTGTATATTCAATTAAAACATGAATAACTGAGGTACTGATTAGTTTGTAATCTAGTTTAGCTAATAGAGTTTCTCTCTTGTCTACAAATCGTATATGAAAGATAAGCATCCTTGAAATTTCTCCATAATTGAAAGAATAAGACTTTAATGTTGTCAATACCAATATTTGCTCAAAATTAATTTAAATTACAGAACCAGGTTTCACCTGCCACATCTTCAGCTGAATTGATGTTGATTTTTATTGTTTAAGGAACAGGAAATTCAATTTTAGGTTATGTGCTGGTCTTGATCAGCATCGTTTGTCTACATATAGTATTTGACTACAATTCTCATCGTACTTGAATGATGAGCATTCTATCACGTACATGACTATGAAAGTTCATGCACATACAGTATCTAAGTTGCACAAACAGCTACTATCTCACAGGAAGTAAAAAAGTACAAGAAACATATTATATTTTCTGGACTATCATAGGTGGAAGTTAGCTATTCGTTACACCCCGATTCATCAAACTCTTCCACATGCTGTTCCTTCCATCTTTTATTTTACAAACTAGATAGATAGCTAAAGTCCGTGAGAAATTACTTTTAGCACGGCTCTTTCTCGAAGACGGAGAGGTCCAATGCTCTACCCTCCACTAATCACTCCCACTACCTAGCAGCATTCTCCTTCTTTTGTGTCTGTGTGAGAGAGCTTTGTAACGCGACGCACCAACACTCCTCTCCAGCTATTGCTGGCAATGTTCCAAGTCGTTTACTGGTCAGCAGGTATATTGGTTTGTGTATGTTACGGAGGTGTGTTCATCACACGTACGTGAAGTAAAATGACACGGCGCATCCAATTGTGCCAGGATGTCTGTGTCTATGCTACACACTGTGGAAGGAGAACTGGGTTTCTCCTCTTCATGTTAAAAGTAGTATCTCACAGACTTTAGTTCTTCCTCGATCCATTGACATGATTGCATACTATCATAGGGAAAAATAGCGTAAGAAGATATCCCATGGCATATCATGATCTATGTTACAAATTTCACTGTTAACTAAAGCCGATAGTCTTAGTATTTCTTTTTCGTGAAGCTATGTGGCGCTGGTAGTCTCTTATACTGTGCCATACTTATACTCTCACCCCACAAAAACAGGAATAATAGACAGTAATCGGCTTGAAATTTGGAACATAAACGACCTATACCATGGGATATCTTCTTATGCTATCTTTTCTCTATGATAATATCGCGTCAGTGAAACAATTGCACAACTAAAGCCAGTTACACACACAAAGTTTTTTGGACGTACGATTTTTTGCCGTCCTTATGAATTCTATCATATCAAACGGAATTTGACAAACATTATCTGTTTGATATAATAGAATTTATAAGGACGGCAGAGGAGTGAGGAACTGGAAGAGACTGGCTATCAGAGAGATGGAGGCGAATTGTTTAATTTCATTTATTCATAGACAATAGATACAATGCAGGTAAAACAACAGGCATTCGCCCAAAACTGTTTTAAACCTTAATTTGGAAAATACACAGTCTAGAGGTTATGTAAATGATAACTCAATTCACAAACTATTTTGAGTCCAAAAAATGTATATACTTTGTTGAGGAGGCAAAGGTCTAAGCAGGGCTGTAGCGCTTTGTAAGTAAGAAGGAAGGCAGAAAATCGTACGTCCAAAAATCGATGTGTGTGTAACTAGGCCTATCCCTAACTAGGCATACACAACTGTGACTATTAAAAACGATAGATGCCCTAAACTCGTCAACTCACAAGCTGATTATCGTTACAAGTTGTGGATTTGTGGTAATGGGAGGTGGTTATGGTCGCTTACCGCTGAGATTCATGAGCGAGTTGGACTTGCGGCGGCCCTGATACGTGCCGTAGCGTGAGTTGGACCGCGAACGGCCGTACTGCGTGGCGAACGGACGGTCCGGAGACGGATCTGCGAGAGAAAAACACATGCCTGCTACTCACTACTCTGCTTTCCAAACTCACACACACACACACTAGCAGCAAACCAATTATTCTACTCTCTACTAGCTACACAAAGTAATATGCTACAAAATGATACAATCAAATAGTATTTAGATGAACGATCAGTGCACAAAAATATATAAATCAATGATAATATAATATTTATATTTTGGAGAGTAGAATTTCGGCGAAAGCAAAATTTTGGAGTGGTATATTTGGAGAAATGCAAATTATACAGGATTTATCTAGAGCATTGTTCCTGGGTGAAAAACATATCTAAATATCATATTTAAATTGTCCGGAAGTCTTAAGTTACTCACACAGCGGCCATTTTGCTTTTTTCACTTATCATTGTTTTTCTAATAATGGTTAAACATACGAAATTGAAACTTTGCACGATCATTTATAACAACTAGACAAAGCTAGAAAAAAATTATGATAATTTTTCAAATTCATAAAACAAAATGGCGGCCATTTAAAATATTGTTTCTTAAATAATTCAGAAACCGGTTTTACAAAAACTTTACAAGAATAACTTTTTTCAGCTAATTCAATTGCCTATCGATTGGTCCCAGATTTTGTAAGATTGGACCAATATTAGCTGAAATATGACAGCCTTAGTGATGGGTGACCACTGAAAGTTTGTTGCAGTGCAAACCAAGGCATGCGGATAAAGTCGCCTGAATGATGCAAAAATCTCTATTTGTATTGCATGTTAATTGTAATCGATCTTAAGTCATTTCAAACAATGAAATAGCCCTCTAAAGTGGGTCACAAACCATTAAAGCTGCCATATCTCAGTTAATATTGGCCCAACCTTAAAAAATCAATTTACTAGAAAAAAATATTCTTGTAAAGTTTTTGTAAAACCAACAGTTCCTGAATAATTATTTAAGAAACAAAATTTTAAATGGCCGCCATTATGTTTTATGAATTTGAAAAAAAAATCATAATATTGTTTTGTAGCTTTGTCTAGTTGTTACAAATGATTGTGCAAAGTTTCAATTTCGTATTTTCAACCATTATGAAGAAAAAAAATAATAAGTGAAAAAAGCAAAATGGCCGCTGTGTGAGTAACTGAAGACTTCCGGACAATTTAAATATGATATTTAGATATGGTTTTTACCCAGGAACAATGCCCTAGAGTTTTGGTAGGGAGTTCATAAACACCCTGTATAATAGTAAGTTTTTTGGCAAAATTGTGGTTGAATTATTATGGAATAATTTTTTCAAAAATTAATGTTTTGGATGCATTGTCTAATTGGTTAGACAATTCTTGAATAGATCATCAAATAAGTAGTTCATGGCTTAACCAGCTAATTCCAATTTTGGTCAAAATTTAATTTTGGTGAACCTGATACCCCGTTTTCAAAGTTATGCAAACCCGTTTTTCGACAAATATTTACAAACATAGTGTGTAAATATATATTTTCCAACAGTTCGGGCAAACGGGTACGATAGTTTAAGAGCTTTAGAGAACAGAAATGAATATTTCAAACATTGGGATGATAACTGCAAGTGATGAAAGGGATAATAAAAGACGAGTTTAAATTAATAAATGATTTCAAGTTTTCAACTTATCATGTTCAAGAACTTTTATTTCTAGATTGTCCTTTTTCAACTAATGAATTTTCCGTTAAAATGTAGAATTTTAGATTGTCTTCAATATCAACGCGAGGTTTGTAGCCAACAATTGGCAAATCCAAAGTTAATGATATATCATGCCAAAGTGTAAATTAAAAAAAATGTAAAAGCTGACCTTAGCTGAACATGCTAAGTGCTCAGTGTATGCTACAAATGCTTGTAGACCTCGTGAACTTATTCAATTACTTGTGCAACAAATTTCCAAATTTATTTTGGAAGTATTATTAATTTATGTCGGTGTGTTCATCAATATAGTTTGCGCTAAACTCAAGTGTTATGGATAAACTAATAAATTATGAGTTACATAATATGGTTACTAAACATTAAGCATTCCATTAAATAATTATAGAATATTATTAAAAATAAAACATAAAACTAACAACAGATCGATCAACATTAAAATGCAACACAAATAAGCCTCATTGATGCTTGACACTAAATAGAGGGAATGTACAGCGTTTGGAGATACAGGTGAACAGCAAGCAACAAGCTGATTTGATCAGTATCATAATTGGGATGTCGCATACAAATGTACAGTCGTCTCAAAGAACGTCCTACAACTTAATTGATAGTTATTTCAATAATACAGGATTTACCTAAGCAGTAGATGCAATAATTTTTATTACAATAGCCAAAAAGGTACATTTCAAGACGTTCAGAAATCAGAAGTAAAAATTGAAGGGAAAATCCAAAACGGAATCTATAATTCCAATGAAATCTGACTATGATTCGTGTTAATTTATTCAATTATATCATTGATTACAAACTTGGTTTCAAGTTGTAATTGATTACAAATATTGGAGATATTGTATGACAAATTACTATAATGTACTTACAATATCCAAGAGAATTCAGAAAGTTTAAAAAATTGAATTTTTGAGACGTTCATTCATATAAAAATACTTGCTTTTAACAAAATGAACCATTCAGGGCATTCATTGTTATTTTAGGAAAAAAGAATCAACGATTTATAAAAATTAGCTAGGAGAAAAGGCAAATATACATTTTCATTGATTGAGAATATGTTGATAGTATAATATGTCATGATAGAATCTGATAATATCATGAGTTGATAACAGTTGTAAGGTAGAATTGGTAACAATAATTCCATTATTATGGCAATATTATTGCTATGAATAGTGGTAGTAACATGGCATTACAGAATTGGAGCTTTACATTACAGCTTTGTAACAGCATTGTTCCGTAAAATACAAGGCACGACATGCAAAAGCGAAGTCTGGGGGGGGGGCGGTTTGGGTAGTAAATCTATCTCTCCAGCATGCAATATTGAATCAAATAACGGCAATTGCAAAAATGAATATGGATTGTTTTGCTGGAGAAAAGTTGTGTCATGTGCCAGTTTGGAAGGAAAGTGTCTGTAAAAGTGCACTGACCCCTAGATGTCTTGTAGGAGCCCCGACGCCCCAGCGTCCTGCCAGGGGACGCTCCGCGACTGTCCTCCCCAAAGTCTGAAACATTCAAGCATCGAGGCCAACCCCATGCTAAACTACCACACAACATACACAAACAACACTAAACAAACACAAATAACAGTGAAGTGATCTCTCATCAAACACACATCACAGTAGACTATTCTCAACAAACACAGATTAGGATAGACAAAACAGTAGATTTTTTGTCAACAAACACATCCAAGTACGAGATGAAAATGTCTGGTTAAACATTGAACGAAACAAAAACTAATATACATGCCAAAAGACCTTTCAAATCCAAGTAAATCATTAATTAATCAAGTATCATTCATTAATTAATTATCAAAATCATTAAAGTGCACGAATGAATCTTGTCAATCAGTGTGAGTGTAAATGCACTAACGTGATATCTAGTGTATTAGACTAGTTTAGTAGAACTCTAGATAGCACAGTAGTTACTATAACTTTCTCAATTATTGCAATTAAACAAAATTACGATCATTGTTCCGAATAATTAAAAAAACTGTTATAAGCTAGTTTTAAGACTAGTATAGTATTTAATAGCTTTGTTATTTCCAATTCAACAATACATAATTTAAAAAGATTTAATATAAAAATTGTTGCATTTTAAAAATACAGAAGTTTTATTTGCTTTGATTTAGTTTCTCAGTTTCAAAATTAATTTTCAATGATTATACTTCATTTTTAATGTTTCTCTACATAAGAAAATAAAATACTGATAGGATACATTAATTTGTATCTGACAATATTTATTGAAATAATACATTTTCAATGCATAAAACATTGAATAAAAATACTCCAGTTTCCAAAACTAGTGGAATAACAGTAAACTTGGTCTTATTGACACACCATTATAAAATCTCAGACGAACTTCGTCTAAGTAGAAGTAAACATAGCAAACCATCCAGATAATTAAGCGTTGAAAAGGCAGAAATATTAGTTGAATGTTATTTTTAATGTGTGTAACGTTTCAAAAAGTGAAATATTTATGAGTGTTGGACACACATTTGACTGGATTGAAAATAAAGAAGATGGAAAGTATCATGCAAAAATAATGCAAAACTATTTAGCATTCTGATCAAGAAACAAACACCAAATTTTACGATTGCAAAACAAAATTTAAGAAGAACCAGAAAATAGAGTGTAGTATTGCTGTAAAGGAAAAAGAAACCAACAAATACTGCTGGAGTTGACTGGTATTAAATGAAAAAGGAAAAAAGACAAGATAGCAGGTGAAAATCCAGGATAATGGATGACAGGGAAACAAGAGAAAATAAATGAAACTAATAAAGATTGAAGAGAACGGAGAAAGAAGATGGAAACAAGATCTGGCAATATTGCAAGGTACTACTACCTGTGTGATGATTAAATGAGCCAGCTGTTCTCCTCGTTTCAGCGAGACTGTCTTGAGAACCACGGTAGTAATCTCTTCTCATAGGGGAACTGTACACTGGGTATCCAAATAAAAATACATTTAAATTATAGCAGGAAAGGAAATAAAATGTAAAACCAAAACAACCAGAGTATTTTTAAAATAAATTATTCAGTGTAAAGTGGAGGGAGGTAGTCTATGGGCATGATAACACTCTAATTAGTCAACTCAGATGTATCATCTTCGAATACAAATCAAACAATTAAATAAGGTGGATAAATTCAAAATTAAAACAGCCAAAAATATCGAAGTGAAGGATCAAAATGAACGGTAAACGGAGGTTGCATTGATTCCACTCTTCCTTGCAACATAAAATAAAGTGACTGAATGATATTATAAATATACTGTTTAATGATCTTGTAAATTGCTTATTATGTTTATGATAAATAGGAGGATATCCTCTTCAAGTTAATCAAACAATGTAGTTGAGTTAAAATTAGAACGGAGCTAGCTAATTTTTAATGTAATATTGATTTGACGATACTTCATAAGACAGGTTAAGATTCGTCAATTACTCTAACTTGCACAACTCTGAATGAGAGTGGGCGACAATATTGTTATGCGAGAACGCATGTTTTAATAGTTGTTGACCATTAGTTAAATTAAATGTTATCAAGCTAAACACATGCATTTATTAAATTATATATTATATTCATTAAATTATAAAATATTACAATTCAAAATAACAATTGACAGTTGTCATGATAATAAATTGATTAAAAGAATTTAGCCCCGATTAGATAAGAGTAAAACCACAGTTAATTTAATAATTATACCTTGGGCTAGAATTTACATATCAATGCATCCAGACAAACATAACGTTAAAAATTATTATTTTTGTTAAATACCATTAAAAAATGTAATTCAATTGAACGCAAAATAAAATGTGACATGAAAAACAACGTCAAAAAAACAAATACGCTTGGTGGATTTTGAACCAAGGACTCTTCCGGCAGCAGTTTATTGAAGGTTGATAGCTTCTAATGTTGTAACCCGACAGCGATATCGGAGCCCGCACTAACAATACAAATAAATGAAATCAACTACAGTACTGTAAATAAATAGGATGACTTATGATAGACTCTGCGAATAATTAAATAATAAAAAGTTTAGAAACATTCTATTGATTTTTATTGTGAACGTATTATTATTGAAATGTTGCTGTTATAAATTTTGGGAGAAGGACAGTTACCGGTACTGGTACATATAGTTTATTTATTTCAACTTAATTTATCACATATCGGCGCCATGGACTGTACGAGTTTTCATTGTGAAGTGCGAGTTTGGACTCACAAACAATAATTTTAATCAAATGTATTTCAAAATGTTTCTAATTTTTCTTTTATTAGTGTGTTTTTCTATCTTTGAACCACAATAACTGGATCATGTGACCAATAGTTTCTTAACAAATAACTTAATTGAAAAAATCGTATTGTTTCATTCTAAGAAATGAATTTAATTTTATTCTTTTGCATTAATTTGAAAAATTGTATTGTTCCATTATAAAAATAGATGAAATTTTATTCTTTTGCATTTTCATTCAAGTTTTGTTCTGAGCTTGTTGCTCTCTCTCAATCATATCTCATAGATTTGTAATTGTATTAATAAATAAATGAATACATGGATAAATGAATAAATAAATAGCTGGAAATAGAAAAAAATGGATGGATGAATAATAAACGTATAAATAAATGATTAGATTAAAATAGAAAACAAACGAAAACGTGAACAATCAAATGTGTAAGAAGCAAACTACTGGCTGGGAAGGAAATCGAAAGCAATGAGACTGAAATAAAAGCACTAACTTACCAGACAGATTCGAGGAGGATCCCTTCTTGCCGCGACTGGGCGTGAGCGTGCCGTCGTGAGCGTCCGGCGCATGCGCGTGACCGCTGTCTGCGATGTGGATGGTCTTGGGCCTCGGTCGCGCCGCTCCCTGTCCGCCGCCCGTCCGGTTCCGCATCTTGGGCGCACCGCCACCGCTCATATTCGCCGCACTGCTTCCCATTTTTAACGAGTTCAGGATGTCTTTGTCCACGTTTTTGCCCTGCAAGCAAACAATCTTTTGATAAGCTAAATTCAAATTATACTGGAGAACTAGTAAGTGAATACATAGGAGAAAAATTAAAAAAGTACTTTTTACCAACAACACAATAGACAATAGAGTCTATTTGATTCATGTGTTACTTTTGGATACACTATATGTCCTTAATATGAAGTAATATTTATATAAATGTATCTGCTATTCTATAATATGAAGTTAATGTATATATAAATGTATATGTACTACTATTCTATTATCTACTATTATAATAATATGCTAGTGTTGTTTCCGTTTTATGATTATTGCCATATAGTGCATCCATTGCTTTGTCAGTTAGTCTACTCGATGCTCCATAGATCGTTAAAAATTATTGTTATTTTCCTGTGAATGATTCAATTTATTGCCAAAGAATGTATAATGTAAGTTACTAATACTGTTATTTAGTGTGATGATTGTAATAATATTGTATACCAACTCTACTCATTTGTATAGCTATGCTGTTAAAAAAGAAATATTATTATTATTATTATTACTTTTGGATACACTAATTTTCTAATAGTTTGTTAAACATTTAGCTCAAAATTGTGAAGTGGGAAAACTTCGCCATTTTGTAAGCTTTGGAATGAGTTCACCTACAACGTTGGTTTTGAGTGCTCATTGGATATTTACGCATCTAACTATTCAATAGTTAAATACCTGGTGAATATTTGCAGTTTTCATTACTTTGGTATTCAAATTTTTCTAACAAGTTTATACTTATTTGAAAGCTTATAAAATGGCAACGTTTTTCCATTATTGAGAATATATTGTAACATTGAAAAATCGAGAAAAACCCATTTCAAATTTGGCTTTGAACTCGACGAATGTACTTTTTTCAACTTAAAGCGCCCATAAACAGTTAAGAACGTCAAAGTAACAAATTTTATGCATCTTATTGAAAATTACTTCCTCTTTCCAATCATTAGAATTATTTTTTGTTTGATAATTCTCTAGTTATTGACGTTTTGATGACGGTAAGTAGGTCTATTTCAGAAATATCTATATATCTCGAAAACTAAGGCCGTTATAATAAAATTTTACTGAACATTTTTTGTTGCAAATTTAAAGTAGAATCTATGATCTTTATTTAAATATACGGACCACGTTTTCCGAAAATGAAAATGTAGAGTAGGTTTAGGCATCATACTTAGGAAGGACGATTACTTCAATGCACTGTTATTTGCTGATGATTTGTGGATAGTGCAGGACAACGAAAATGACCTCCAAAGATTAGTCCATATTCTTAATGAAATTTGTAAGGACAACAATTTTAAGTTATCTAATCAAAAAAAAAAAAATAAATAATGGCTTTAAAGGTGAATCCTATAAGATCGAAAGTTGTGATTGACAATAAAGTGCTGGAACAAGTGTCTGAATACACATATCTAGGATGTGACATAAGTTACAAAGAAGAATTGGATACTGAAAAGAAAATAAGGAAGTTCTAAATGATTTGTGGAAATATCAGAAGGACCTTGGGCAAAAAAGCTAGGAAAGACACAATTATGAAATTTTATAAAGTAATGGCAGCTCCAATCCTCCTCTACGAAAGTGAATCATGAGTGACAACAAAACCACTTGAGACTAGAGTGCAGACAGCCGAGATGAGATTTCTTCGCAGAACCAAGGGGTGTGATAGAAGAGATCATATCAGGAATGAGGAGGATATTAGAAGTGAGTTCAATATCTTCAGTCTGAATGAGAGAGTGGCGCAGTATCACCATAAATGGAAGGAGCATGTCAAAAGAATGCCTACTGAGAGGTTTCCTTCATTTTATTTTTTTCATCATCCAGTAGGCAAGAGAGAAGGTTGGTAGACCACGCAAAAGATGGCAATTATATTCATTTCATATTGACCAAAAAATAGGATATTTAAATATAATATTATTGCACATAACAAATCGTAAATAGCAGCTGAATGTGAGTCGGAACAGCCTAATCCTTGATTGTAAGAGGAAGAAGATCTATGATCTTCGGCTGTTACAGCTTTCGTGGGACACCCTATATAACAGATATCATGTATATTACATACCTCTCTTTCAGCTTCTTCGATGGCTTTTTTCAGTTTATACTGGTCAAGAATGGCAGCACGTCGCGCCTTCTCCTCCTCCTTTTTCCTCGCCCGTTCTTCCTCTTTCATCTTCTCATTCTCTTTCCTTCTGGCAGCTTCCGCCTCTTTTCTCGCCTTCGCTTCTTCCTGCGCCTGCCGACGTTGTAACGACAACAACAGGATTCGTTCCTTCTTCCTCTCCATCTCGTCGAGTTGTGACTAGAAACAGACAAAAGACAATCAAAATTATTATTTAGAATCATTTCAATTATTAATTATGAAAATTTCATAGGACTTTAGCATAAAAAGAAACAATAAAAAACTTATGAAGTGATAAACATAACCTATTTTTGGACAATTTCTATCCAAATTTGGGTAAGGAACAGTTTTGGGCTTCAAGCCTGTTGTTCCTTTCTTAATCATTCATTCATTTTTGGAGGGTTAAGTGTAAGAGAGGGCTGGCTGCGCCCTAACTCCGCCCTCCTAGGTAAACATAAAGGTAGCTATTCTATTCTGTTCTATTCATAGTTGAGAATGATATTGAGAATGGTATCTATCAATGTATAAATATAAATTGGTTATATTTGTACAATGGTATCTATATGTATAATGTATAATTGATGAAGGAGTAGTAACACTATTTCAGTTTCCAGAATAAAAACCTATTTGGCGTGGCTGATCAAAAAAGCAAGATATTCCTTTTTAAATCTTGGACAATACTACTAAAGTATTTTAAACTTCATCTAATGGAGATTCCATCAAGAAATTTAAACGACTTCACAAAAAAATCATATAAATAAAAATAAAAAAGAACCCTTTTTTAAAATAATATAATTGTACTCAGATATAATATATGTATATAAACACAATAAAGTCAAATGTCAGATGAATACAATGGACTATAGTTCATTTCAAAAATGTATCAGTTTACAAAATTTGCAATTAAATTGAACAAAACATAGAAATCCTGTTTTTTAAAAAACTGTATGTTAATTTAAGAACTGCATTTTTTATAAATTTCAGATATTACCGGACACGAACGAACGAATGAGCTGAATAATCAAGTAGGACATAAGTTATACTCCGTACAAAATTACTTCAGACTTGGAGGAATTTGAGGCGCAGAGAAATGGAGGGAGATCAGCCAATTACAGAGAAGGATAGAGTCATAGGTGGAAGCGCAGTTGTCAATTTGTCGATTAGAGTCAGTCGAGTCAGTGCTTGCAGAGAGGAAACTTCCTAAGTTTAACATGAGCGCTTGAATACTCACTGGAAATTAGAGAACGCTGGCCGGTACATAACGGCAACATAGCCACCGTTGTATCCCTGCCGCTGTATGCCTTCTCTGCTGCGCATGTCCATCCCAAGTAAGAAGTAATTTTGTACAGAGTATAGATATGTTATACTGGGGTTGTCTACTTACAGGATCGGGATTGAGAAGTTCACTGCCGATGATGAGACCGACACCGGGCGAGCCGTCGCCATCTTGGTCGTTGTCCAGTTGGGAGGTGGTGGGGGGAACTCGCATGGGGGAGGGTGAGGGAGAGGGGGCCTCTTTTAGGCGGCCCGGCGACACTATTTCGTTATTGTTATTATTTGGTATGTTGTTGTGACTCTGTTGCGTCAGCGCGTCTAGCACCTGTGTTAACGCCCGCTCCTGCAATAGCACAGCACACGCATACATTACACTTAAGTTCCCAACTTCGGAAAAAGTGCAGTTTCGAAAATTATTATTGACATAGGTTCTTAACTCCAGAAATAGTACATGATTTCGAAAATTATGATTGAAGGTTTATTTACTGGTGGCTACTAGTAATCTACATTTCAAAATTTGGATCCATGTTTTCAAATTATTATGGTTGAGGGTTATGATGACGGTGACAGAGATGAGTAAATTTCAAATGCAACAGTGAATCCTTGACTAAATTTGAATATACTACTGTAACGGTTCCCCGTAGCTTTAATTGATAGCCAAGGTAATTGACATTTCAAATGGTGATTAACAAATAATATACTAGTATGCCTCATACCTTCAAACACAATCGATTTCAACAGTTTTCAATGTTGTTGAACTTGAAATTCTTTAATTTTTTTAAAAATTGTTAAATCAATTATGATTATATTCACTATTTTTAATTCGGTTCTAATATTTTTAGAAATGTGAAACGAAATGTTGTGTCCTTCAAGTATTGTTAGAATTATAATCCCATTGAAAATCCAAACTAATAACAACTTGATTAATGTCTAATAATCATAAGCGAAGATCTTAGTAGAAATGCTAGAATTAAAATAAACCACTACAATATACCACTGAATATCCACAATACATAACATTACAAATAGAGAAATAGTGATACACAAACACAGTAATACTTCATGTATCATATACATATTATGAGCTTTCATATATCAATAATATTTCGATGCATTCCATACAATAGATTAATATAAAAAGTGAAAAATCTACATTACTATGGAAATCTTAATCATACAAACTTATTCAATAATTATTATGAGCTTCAAGAGCAGCATACATACACTCAAATTTATAACAAACCACAATCACATTATACACAAGACGAATACTTCACGAACACACCCACACGAATACAAATACATTTGAAACACAGATACAAGTATATTTAACTATGGATATATTATCAAATCAAGACAATATTATATTATTATTACAAGCTAGCAGAGAATTATCTGTAAATTAGTTTGTTTGTAAATATTGCTATATAAGTTGCAAATGCTGTGAAACTTTTTGAACGGAGTATAGGTATTTAGTATTAAAACTGTTGAATACATTTACGGTAATTTCAATATTATCTCAGTCATAGATTTAAATTGAGCAGAGCATTGACTGACAAAAGGTCATCGAAAACTTATTACAACTTGTTATGAAGTACATGCGCAATTTACTTATTTGTGCAAAACGTTCAATATATAGCATTAACAGCAAAACAGTGAAAACTGTTCTTTTCAAGTGTTAATTTTTTAATGTCGTGGTTATGGAAAATTTTGCAGACAAAAGCAATTGAGTGAAAAATTTCAAGTTCATTTTGTTACATTAAAACAATTTATATGATTTCAAACTGGCTTATACAAAGTGATATTCAAGAGTAAAATCTCATACATGAACTTCTCAATGATAAACAATGTGCTATAATGTGAACATTATTATTCGCACTGATTAAATTCAGCCAAAATTCTATGAATACTCATGCAAAAGATTGTATGTGGGATAATATTATGCTGAAAGCTTTGCAATAAAAGTGGAAATACAGGTGTTGAACCAACAAAAAGTATCAAAAATGTTCTGGTTATGTAGAACAAAAATCTTTTCCCATCAAATAAAAATGACAAAGTGAAGAATTACATCACCCTCTCGTTCCGTTACATAGAGAATTAATAATTAAACAAATACATTTCAACATGAATTTCTTCAACTAATATTTTTAATAGAGGTGAGATACGTTTGAATCGACAAGACTTGTCGAGAGATTTAATTTGTAAAAAGTATTAAAACATAGTGATTTAGAAACATTAGTAGAATAAGACAAACAAAAAATCCTGAATATCAAGTATTCTCTATCAAGTGTTAATTCACGGTCCACAGTCCTTAATTTCGATGACTATAACTACTTTTGTAACTACATTACAAATAAATAGTGGTTGGCAATTTCTTATTTGTTTTATTCGTTATGATAGAAATATCATTGCATCAGTCAAAATAATTATAACTAAAGCAGCCTGCGCACAGGGACAATAGCAGCATTAACTAAGCTGTCGCGAGAACACGGAATTGAAAATGCCATGTACATTTTTGAGTTGCGGACATTTCAAATGCCATGTACATTTTTGAGTTGCGGACATTTCAAATGCCATGTACATTTTTGAGTTGCGGACATTTCAAATGCCATGTACATTTTTGAGTTGCGGACATTTCAAATGCCATGTACATTTTTGAGTTGCGGACATTTCAAATGCCATGTACATTTTTGAGTTGCGGACATTTCGAATGCCATGTACATTTTTGAGTTGCGGACATTTCAAATGCCATGTACATTTTTGAGTTGCGGACATTTCAAATGCCATGTACATTTTTGAGTTGCGGACATTTCAAATGCCATGTACATTTTTGAGTTGCGGACATTTCAAATGCCATGTACATTTTTGAGTTGCGGACATTTCAAATGCCATGTACATTTTTGAGTTGCGGACATTTGAAATGCCGCGTTTTCGTAGCAGCTTGTAATCGCTACTGATGTCCCCATGTGCAGCGTGCTTAAATTGACTGAAAGTTGGTTAACACAATCAAAGGCTTATTGTTAGACAGGACATTTCAAAGGCCAAGGCCCCCATACACGGTCAAACACGGTCAATGTTATTAGAACATCAGGCCCCAAAACTAAAATAAACATAGGTAATATGATGTAAAATGTGTGTTACTTCTATTTGTGGTGCCTTATATTATAAGTAGGTAATAATTTGCGTTGTTAAGTGGTAGAGTGGACATTAATGTCCGAACTTCGTCACGTCAACAAATGAAAGATTCATTCCCATTCTATTCTATTCCAACTTGTTTGATCGTGGATGAGGGGTCTAAAAACATGTCCTTGTAATTCAATAGAAATGATCAATTTGTTTACTTATGAATCGATAACAAAGGAAACTAGTAAACAACCTCTGATTTTCCTGATTTCAATGGATATTCAATTAGGATAAACGTAGATAAACCTACCTACGAATTTGAAACTTGGAGCTTGCCAGTTAAAAACCGAAAACCCCATAGATAGTTACGTACCTTCTTAGGCGAGGCCCGTTTGACGCGAAGGGGCGGCTTAGGCCGTTTGGGAGGCGTGTCATCGTCAAACGAAATGTAGAACCCCTTGTCGGTGGGGGCGGTCGCTGCGGGCGGGGGCGCTCCGTGCGGCGACTTGGGGGTGGGACGCGGCTGCTGCTGCTGTTGCTGCGTAAAGGAGGTGCGTGAGATGGGCGTGTGTGTGCGTGTGGGAGAGGGAATGCGATACGTTCGGCTGCCCGACGTGATATGGATCCTGTTCAGTCCGGCATTCAGTTCGTCTTCATCAGCACCTGAAACACCACATTATTTTATGCATCATGTCATTTCAACTGAGAATGCATCCTTTCTACATGAGCCATACATTATACTTAAAGGGAAAGATGATGAGAGATATATGGATCCCCGTTTTTAATAGTTAAATTATGTTTTGTTGTATTAAGAGAAGTTAAATCAGTTTGAGAGGATCTACATTTTTAATAGTTAAAATTCTCAATTGTTATATATCACTAGAGTAACAGCAGTTCCAGAGATTCTACAGTTTTATGTGGGTTCCCAAACACCGAGAAGTGATTCCGTTTATCAATTAGTCCTTAAAACATTACAAATACACTTTGAAAATGAAACCAAGTAACTAAACAAAACGTAGAACATCAGGTACTACTTCCCCGAAAGAGCAAGCTCAGGCTTCGGGGATTATAAAGCTCGTAAATGTCTGAATTTTTCAAAGCAAATTGTAAAATCTCACTACTGTATTTCAAGCTTTAGAAAAGCACACAGAGGAAAAATTGCCTTGTCCTATTTTTCAACGAGTCAGAAGAGTATGAAACAGATATTTTGATACAAATAGGAAAATATAATTTCTGATACAATTCTTCAAAATTTGTAGGTCTGGACGATCTTTAAAGCTTTAAATCTTCAAACTTTCCAGAGTTTAATATGATCTTTTGTAGTTTGTAAATTGAGATACCTGAAGTGACAGGTACAGTGAGAATATTATTTCCATGAGTTCTAATGGAACTCTTCAAACTCGCTCGGCCTTGCAGAGTGGAAATAGTCTCATTAAAACTTATGTGAATAATATTACTACTGTACCGGTCACTTTCATTCACACTGATATAATTGGAGATTTATACTCACTAATGAACAAGATGGCCAAATTTCATTTAGTTATTTTCAAACTTACCAATGAACGAGATGCTCTGCGGCTCCATATCATCGACAGGCGGGGTGGGGAGGGGCGCATGCGTGACAGCCGGGGGGGCGGCACGCCGTGGCGGAGGGGTGGGGGCCAGCGAGGGGGGACTCGTCTTGTAGCCGCCGTCACCGCCTCCCCCTCCCCCTGCCCCGTTGTGGTGCAGCATGAATCCGCCCCCCGTGTGGGGTGAACTGCTCAGTGATGCGGGCTGCTGCGGCTGACTGCTGTTGTGATGGTTCGAATGGCTGCAACAAGTCATTCAATCATTTATTAAGAAATTTATGAAACTAACCATTGTATGTAATTGTAAACTGTCTAATATTTTCTGTAATTGATGTAGTAGTTTTAGTTTTTTTGGGAAATAAACATTTATTCATTTAATTGTATCAATAGCAATTTATTTATTAAAATTATCATGGAATGTAAAGCTCTTAAGGTGCAATTCCTTAGCGGCGTCTAGAGATGCATGGTTAGAGCCACCGCGGCTAGAGCACATAACCTAAAAATTCATTAGATTCGACAATTAATTAGATGAATGGCTTTTGACATTGTCTTACATTCCCGGCATATCCACACTCTCAAGAATTGGCGCATACCCACTAAACTGCCTAGTGTTCATCCTAAGAATGTATAAACATTCACATTTCAATGACGTATCTTTACACATTACTATCTTACTTTAAATCCATTTTCAAGTAGAAATATTTAGTCTACGTTTAAAAACGTATTTTGATTTTTAATTTCTTATGAAAACTTCCAAGTACAACTGCTAATTCCCTTCAAATTTTGTCCAATAATAATATAATGTTTAACTAGCATATGAATACCAGAAGCACTATAACAAATTCTTTTAAACTCTATTGAAAGGTATTTTGATTTTTAATTATCATGCATCAACTTTCAAATAAAACTGCTTAAATCCCCTTCAAATTATATCCAATAAATTATGTTCAACTAGAATTCGAACACCAGAAGCAATATGACTTTCAAATTCTTTCAAACTTCATCGAATTGATAGACAGCAAAATCATGTTGACTGACCTGTTGGCCCAAGTGGGCGCCGGCGCGGGCATATGCGCGTCGTGCTGAGGGGGCATCGGAGGCGGTTGACCCCAGGTGCGACGCTGCGGCGTGGGCGGGTCGTGTAGGTAGAACTCGCCGGCCGAGTCGCCGTGCATCAGCTGGTTCATTTGATGGTGCTGATGCGACTGCGGCTGATACACGTCGGCCGCCCCACCGCCACCGTAGTTGTTAACAGCCGGCTGGTGTTGGTTAAGAATGAAGCCGCCACCACCCTGACTATTGGGGTAGTTGCGGTGGTTGTTCATTGTCGCAAAACTGTTCATCGGTTGCTGGTTCATCAAACTGTGTACCTAGATTAATAGATAAAAATTTAATTATAGGCCTACTTTCATTTTTGTAATTTATTCATAATTTTAATAATTGAAACTAACAAATTTATTCAATTTTTGATACAAATTTACACGAGAAAGAAGCCCAATCAAATCATTTTTCTGTGAAATAATTTGTTGATACTTTCAAAATCAGAATGAAACAAACTAAATTCAATCTATTTGTGTTTCATATGGTGTCGTCCGATTAGCGATTTCCGATGAGCGATTCGGGAAAAAATAGTCCACTGAGCAATCCATTGTTCAGAATAACAATAAGGATAGGCAGACGCTAAAAATGAGAGGACTTGGGTGTCATTAATCATCAGGGGCTGTGACAGAGGAAGGCTAAATGGGTAGTGTCGTGTGTATACTCGCAATACGATATATTGATGATAATGATTGAATCAGAACTTCAGAACCCTTCACCTTCCATAAAAACGAATCATTTGTTAAATAATATTTTATCCAATGAACAATGTTATTTACAAACTGTTCTCAAAAGTATGTGCAACTGACTAATATTTTACTGGTGATTTAAAAAAAATCGATTTGGGTACTGTTACTGGTGATAGTAAAAAACTCCTTAAGGTATAAATTTTTGAAAAAGCTATTCCATTTTCAAAAAAATGACTCAGTAACTAAATTCTAGTTATTCAATGACAATTGAATAACTTTATCAAAAATTCCTTAATCAATTCAATTCATTAATCAAAAATTAATTTCATTAATTCAATTCCTTAATCAATTCAAATCAATTAAATTCCTTTAATCAACGAAGAATCAGTGAAGAATGTATCCTCAGGATTTTATGAGTTAGCGAATTTGATTTGCGATTTGTTTCAGAAATGGGTAGGTACTGATTCAGCCATCATCATCAATATAATATCGTATAGCGAGTTTACATATACGTTTGTGGCCTTCTTCTGTCACTGTCCCTGATGATTAATGACACCTCCCATTCATAGCGTCTGCCTATTCTTATTGTTATTCTGAACAATGGATTGCTCAGCGGACTGCTAACCCCCAAAATCGCTCATCGGACGTAACCGTTTCAAATGGACCCTTGAGGAGTTACGTGTCACCTGCTAATTTATTTATGTACAGAATCAAGTTCTGTTATGTCATTAAAAATTCAACTCTTCAAGATAAAAATGTGTTTACATACACCAAAACAGGACATTGACAGAGTCAGAAATCTTTAGCAGACATGAACAGTATTGAGATATGTCAGGTACGTCAGTTAATTTTAGATAAGTCATTTAAACACTGTGACTGTATTCATTGTGAGACGACGTGGTGCATAACCTAACCTTGGAGCTTCGTCATAATTACAACGTTTGTTTGCTTTTATATGATAGAAAGTAGCATTGAAATCGATAAAATAATGTTATGATTGATTGATTTATTATTGGTTCATACAATAAGTGCATCATCAAAATGATAGGGAGAGAAAAAATTAGGTAACCTTGTGCTGTTCCTCTCCCAAATTTAAAAAAGGTTACACATAGTCTGAAATAGGTGAAGTCTTGTAGATGTTCACTTTCCAAAATTTTCAGTCCTTTATTATTTTCACAAAGTAGATTTTTAATTTAGATACTTCATAACCAAACATAGAAGAAATATTTCACATTATTACCACTATAAATATTCATATATTAATGAAATAATTTTGCTGGACCAGAGAACAAACTTAATATTCTAAAAATATAATTCAATATGAAATATGACACTAAAAATACGTATGATGATCGAACTTCCTCAGAGAAGGCTATGTTCTATCATGTTAGTTATTTGCACACATGAGGTATTTCAAGTACTTTTTTTTAAATCAGTGGAGATTTTACATGTTCTTATTGGTTGCTGCACATGAGATTATCATTTGCAGCAATGTGAATGGTTAATCCAAATCCCAAGTAATCACTTTTGAATACGGATTTTTTTGTGAAGTCCACATTGTCCACTTCTTATTTGACTAAACCAACTAGAAATTGTTGTAGAGTTCAAGACATTTACTATTATGCCAGCGCCACACTCTCGTCAAGCGGCTCGCTATATAAAGGTGCATTTTCGTTTCTGCGTAAACTTCCGATGTCGACGACGACAAGCAATGTTGACATTCATATTGTCCAAATTTCAAGTGTGCTAAACAAGCTGATCAAATAACTTTTTTGTTAATTATTCAAGAATCAAAATATTTCGAATAATTTCAACATATTGCCATTTAGAAGTATAAACTCAACCTCCCCCATTAGAACATAATTGAACCATAATATTTTAGGTTATTTAGACAAATTGAAATCTACCCAATCTGAGATCCTCATCCTGTCATAGTCGGAATTTACGCACAAACGAAAACCCAGTTTAAGGGCGGTGTGAAGACGATAAGTAGCATAGCCACCTCTAATACAAGGCCGCGACCTACGATATTGCAACGTCGCAGTTTAGGCCTAGAATCTAATACATGATTGGTGAAAAAGATCAGCTGGTATTTTTTCGATATTTTTCACCAATCATGTATTAGATTCTAGGCCTACACTGCGACGTTGCAATATCGTAGGCCGCGGCCTTGTATTAGAGGTGGCTATGGAAGTAGCCATCCACACTCTCGCGCTCGTCGACACTTTTAGGCACTTGGCAGGAGTGTGGACAATACAATTACCTGTTGGTGATTGATGAAGTTGTTCTGCTGGTTGTGCATCTGCTGTTGCTGCTGCATATAGTCGTTGTGGTAGTTGTTGGGCTGCTGGTTCATGAGGCTGTGCCACTGCTGGTTGGGTGCGGCGTGGTTGTTGTAGAGCAGACTGTGCATCTGTTGCTGCGGCGACTGCGGCTGCGGCTGCGGTGCGCCGCGACTCGCGTAGCTGTTCTGGTGGTGCAGCGTGGCAAAGCTGGCCATTGGCGGCTGCTGCTGCTGTAATGGCGGCTGGTGGAATGGCGGCTGTGGTTGGGGCGACGGCTGCTGGGGTGGTTGGTGTTGGTGTTGAGACATCTCCGACTGCTGGCTGGACAGCCTCTGCAGGTCCTGTTGGATCTCTTGTAGACTAGAGTTATACCTGTAATCACAGCGAAACATTTTAACGATCCTTTCACAACCCTGCATTAGTTACAATATTAAGAAAAACAGCTACATTGACACACTTCTTTTGGAGTGAACCGTGGTCTAGAGGATAGAATGCTCGCGTAGCAGTCCAGAGATCCCGGGATCAAACTCACTTATGATTCAAAGTTCTCAAGTAACTAGGGCACTCCCGTGTTATCGGATGCCCACATTAAATTGTCGGTTTTGGCTGTATGGGCAGTTGTAAGGCCCACTGACGGCTTAAATTATTTATATATTCAGGCGAGGTGGGACCTTCCCGCAAGGGACAGGTTTAATAGATAATTTATCAACCCAGCTGACGGCCACGGTATATTTTGAGGATAAACATTTTGAAGAATGTGTAAAAATGGATAAGATTAAAATGATTTTCAAGCCCATCTCCTAGAGATGAATGAATAAGAATAAGAAAATGAATGAAATAGATAAGATTGAAATTATTTCAAAGTTTATCTCCTAGGAAATCTGCCAATTTGCTGAAATTTATCAATTCTGAAAAGAGGTTGATTGATGATTGTATTTATGAAATTTTTCAACTTTTTAGAAGTATATTTTTCTTATCCGCCATTTCAAATGCGTATACCACTGAACCAAATACTTCACACCACTTTATAGTTACTAAAATCATTTAATAAGTCTTCTGTACTTTTTAAAATCCTTTCAACCCTCAAAATGAATTCTCCACTTAACCACTTGGATAAATTCTATAAAAGCTGAAATCTCAAATTATCTAAGAAATCTCTATTGTACATTGCATGAGAAATAGTATTCTAAAATAATACCTTAAAGTACAATTTAAAATGTGATATGATACACTTACTGAGCTATTGATTGTTGACATGTTTCTAAATCCATACTATCAATGTCAGGGGTTTTTCTATCGATCTACCAAGGCTAAATGAAATTATAATATAACAGCATAGGACAAAGCTTATAGGGCAAAGAAAGCATTGCGTTGAGAGCATATTCATTTTGGAGGAATCCCAGTATAATGATAATAGTAAAAAAATGTGTTAAAAAATTGATAACAAATTGCTTTGAATGTTTTCATGAATCAATATAATTAACAATGCAAATCTTTCCTGGTGTATTGGTTCTTTACAAATTTTTCAGATAAATAAATAAATAAAGGTTTGCAGATATTATTATTCCAATTACCTTTTGAAAACTCTCTTGACATTGAGGACGTGTGTGAGCATTTATGGAAATGAAAATCACACTATCTATCTGAGTTTTATCTACTCACGTTGGGAGGGTAACCACTTGAACCAACGTCTCTGAATAAGATTCATGAGTTGAAAAATCGCTTCCCGGTGGTTTGGAATCCACATAAAATTGTAGCTCTACTCATCTGTCGTCATAGTCCTCCTCATTAACCACGCAGAAGCATAGAGCTCATGTGAGCATCAACCTCACGAGAACTCAAGTTACAATAAGAGTTGTAACTGACTTATAAATTAATATTTAATTTGAAACTTCGTAGAAAGATTTTTTGTTAATGAATGTACATAAATAAATTAATGTATAAAATGGGAGAAAATATCCTCAATGAGACCTTTCATTATTTGATTCCAACTAGAAGGTTTTATAACATTGGATTATAAGTGAGTAAATGATTGTTTGAGCTATTTCTAAAATGATCATCATGATATTAGATTATATTTTATAAAATTCAGAGCAAAATCCAAGTGACTAAAGTGGAAAGTGGTTTCTATAATACAAACATATTTTAGCTGTGAAAGCTGTAAAAAACTGAACGTAAAAGCATCCATCACTTTACAGAGTTTCTGATATAAATCAAATGAAGTCATGTTTTTACAATGTGCTCAAAAATATAAGCCCAACACAAAATTGGTAAAGCATTTGCATCCGGTCTTATAAAAGTCAATCAAGGGTTTTGTGCTTCTTCAACAGTAAGTCAAAAGTGACGGTAGATCAATTTGACAACCTTTTTTACAACTGTCCGGTAGCGTATTAATTTTAATGGTGAAATTTTTACAGGTGTTGTATAATCATAGTGCTTCTTACCGTTACTTGCATCTCACCCAGTGTTCTACCTGACTTGAGGCGATTAGTGCTTAGTCTTCAGTAGAGTTGCTGATAATATTCATCCAGAATAAAACAGAATTAACGCCACAATAATCAAACCTCACATAAACCTTCAAGTTCAAGATTGATAGATAATAGATAGCTAAAAGCTTATTCCAATATCATCAAGGATCTTAATGGATTTCATTTATTATATTCTGTGTGAAACCGGATTCGACTGAGAGTGTAACCGGCTAAAGTCACACAATTTCACAGATTGATAAGCAACCTGGATCAAGAGACTCTGGAAACTAATCATGAATTAGAAGACGTTGACTTGTGAAACTATAAATCAACTTCAATCTACATATCTACGTAGATTATAATACCAACATATTTTAGCTGTGAAAGTTGTAAAAAACTGCTGAACATGAGGTTTAGGCATCAATTATTTCAATTATTGTTTGTTGAAAATTAAACGAAATCATGTTACAATATTGGTAAAGGACCAAAATCATATCAAAGTCTCACTTCGGACAAAATTGGAGTTAGGTCTGATTGGTTAACACAATTGAAAATGAAATGAAAAAAAAATCGTTATTACGCAGAGTCCTGCAATTAGCAGGAGTTGAAATAATTTTATTGAGTGAAGTACTTTCGAACTTTAAATAAATGTTTAGCAGTCAATGTACCAAATAAATTAGAATTATTCATAAATTACTCTGATTACTTTGATTCAAAAAAGTTTGAGTGCAATATCGGTAATCAATTCATTCTATTGTCTATTAACTGTTACTGAAATTGGTTGAATGTTGTTGACAGTGCACTATATCTTAACATAAACATGTTGCACTTGCTTTCTTTGCACCCTCAGCCTTCGAGTGTTGTTCTAGATAAGTGAATAGGAAATAAAGAGAAAAGAAAAAGTTAAAGAGAGAAACCTGAAGTGAGATGGGCCTCTGCAGGGTTTCTGCAGGAGGATGCAGGTTTTCTGCACCAAGATCGCCATTAATCGCCTGCAAAGCTTCAGGCTCGGCTGGCTTTGTATTAGCCTTCTGTCCTGTCTGGTTTTGACCCTGTTACAGTATAGTATTAATAAACATGCATCATCAACATCATCAATTAACAATAATTAACTTCCACCATGAAATAATAAAATTATATAATAGAAAAGAGTATGAAATTTAGTTATCCATCATCCAATTACACCATTCTTCTACAACCTGCTAGTACTATAGAAGAGAAGACTATGAATGCGTTGTCTATCATTCAAACAGGAAATCATTCTTCCACAATTTGCTAATGTTTCCAAAATTGAAGAAGAAAATAACATACTTTTATCTCATTCATTATAGGCTACACTTCTCCATGATTGGTACTATAAGTAAAACGCCCAAAAGTGTCTTATTCAAAAGTATGGTATTCATTGAGGTGGATTTGAATTTAATAGCTGTTAAAATAAAATTCACAATTATAAATTTAGATTATTTTGCCATCCTTTGTAGAAGGCATTATATTATGGATCACTTACATAATTTACATTGATCTCTGAAGATACATTGATTCAGATAACAGATATTGATTTGTATCTAGCCTTTTTCATAATTTACATCATTGTATTTGATAGAGCTTATGGATAACGTAATTGAATAACGTAAAACTTAAATTATGGCTTTATTTCTAACCATCGTAGGCATTAATAGTAGTTTAATATGCTAATTGAAAATCAAATTGCATAATTCATCCCTCATGACTTGTTTCATAAAAATTCAGAATATTGTATAATACAGGACCTATGAGCCTAAAAATCGGAGTTAACTATTTCTCTTCCTGCATTAGACAACTTCTAAATTTCATGAACCAGTGCTTTGCCTAGCATTACACACAGCGAAATGATCAACAAAAATATTCCTGTCATAAAGAATATAACAAGACAAAATTGAGTCTTGATTTATAAGAATCTAATAGTATGAAATATGAGAAGTGACGGTCTTCATATTAAACTAATAATACTTTTTCAATTCTGCAAATCATCTTCTTGATATGCAAGTAAATGTGACTAGTTGTATGATTGAGAAAGTTTGACTGAAATATTTTAAAATATTATGAGATCATCAACTCATAGCAAATTTTTCATGATCGAAGGAAAACATAATTTAGAATAAATTGTATTTCATACACGATTAAACTGAGATAAATATCATCTTACTTATCCTTACCATACCTCATCCATTAACAGAAGATAAAAATGAGAAGCAAAACACATCTTTAATACAACATTATCAATATCATAATCAATTTTCAAACTTAGAAACCATACCATACGATGTGCTTGAAACCAAACTGAATATTTGCAAAGCAAATTAGCAATTTGTAGATAAAACCACAATCAACCCAGAAATATGTCGAGTAAAACGTATTAGCTACCACCAGTATATCTGTAAGCTACATGCTAATTATGCAGGACTTGGAAAAACAATATAATATCAATCTGACTGCATTCATAAAAAAATATATGAATCAAAATTTCATTGTAGAACGATCCTATTACTTTACTATAAAAGTATGTGTGATTAATCAGATTACTATTTTTAGAACTATTCAAAAGTTGAACATTGTTGAACAAGGTATTGAGAAATTTGTTTAAATAGCATTAAAACAATTAAGATTGAATCTGTTAAGCATCGTGAATAATGTCACTGAACATCAAATATTGAGAAAAAAAGTATAAACGTTTTAGAATCCACCACATTCAGTTCACTAGTTCAGTGAACCACATTCAGAATACACTAGTTTCAAATTACTTACATCCTAGAACACATAAAGCAAAAACATCTATTAAATCGGATCATTAAACAAGAACTTTAATTGGCCTAAACTAGATACAGTCAACATACTTCATTCAAAAAAGAAATATTATGATCATGGAGAAATAAAAATCATTATTGTTGGATGACGTTATTGAAAATACCCTAATAAAGTGATGGGAGAAGATTTATGCTCAAAAAATTACCAGAACAATGGTTTCAAATAAATAGAAGTGATTTGGAGAAAGTAAATTAGTAGGTGATGAAACAGAGTTACAACAACCAGGCTAATATTAATGGTACATAAATACTTGTAGTAACAATAGCTATAGATACTTGGGAGTCTGCTCAACGGCAAGCAGTTATATATACAGGGGCATGCATGTAACATCGATATGAGTGTTCTGTTTACCTTGCATTTTTGCTTACCTTAGTGACTGCCTGCAAGAACGCTGCTTTGCCAACCTTCTGTCTCTGTCTGTTCATCACTGCTTCCATCCTTCTCTTATCACTTTCAATTCGCCGTCGTTTCTCTTCTAGTTTCAGCCTTATGTTCAGCAGTTGCGAGCCCATTATGCCACCTTGGCCATCGGCACTCTCTGCAAGTAGAATACAAAACACACCTTACTCCAATTGAATTCTTTCATCGTTGTTACAACACCTAGTTAGAGACTAATAAGCTATTCTATTTTGGTCTAAACTGATACGAATAATACTGTTTCTGAAGGTATGACTCATAGTTTCAGGCTTGTCAAGCATGCTAGAGTAGAGTATCCTTTATCATTATGTGTGGAAAATAATTTTAGTTAATTTAATCTTATTTAGTCCTCAAAAAACATAGAAGATACTGTTGTTGGTGAGATGTTGTGATATTTATCCATAATTATCACTGGGATGTTGTGTAGAAATATCACGAATTTATTGCAAAATAACATAAATGTTACAACACCAATGGTGTAATCTTCACTGAATCTTCATGTCAATACAATCTTCGCTGAAGATTACACCACTGGTGTTGAAACATGTATGTTATTTTGCAATAAATTTGTGATATTTCTACACAACATCCCAGTGATAATTATGGATAAATATTAAACATCTCACCAACAACAGTATCTTCTATGTTTGTTGGGGACTAAATATATGACCGCCTGTCAGTTGAAAATGTCCGATGAAAAGTTAGGTTAGTGGCTGGCTTGAGCAGTGTGAGTGCAGCCTGAGACATAACACATAATCACACCAAATGATACTCAGAGTTACGCAGAACTTAAGAACCAGAATACAGCATTGAATTGAATATTATAGCGACTAATGACGTCATGTGCAAGATGTGCTGCTGAGTGAAATTATAATAGTTTTTTTTCCGTTAGGGCTACTCTTGAATATAAATCAAAATAGAAATCTAGGTACCTCTTTTAAACATTTTGACTCACAACATGTTGAAATTAAAATATTACAGTAAACTACCAGAAATAAACTTTCAGTTAAACCATCAAGTTATGTTCCAATAGTTTTCTGTGTTTCAATAATTTACCTTCAAAATTACAGATATTCCCTGCCACAATCTCTTCAATAGAACCGTGATAGCTAAATTTCGACTGTTGTATAAGTTAGAATTGAAACCGGGCTGAGCCTGTGGTATTTTATTGAAAATTCTATCATTCTGAGGGTTTAGTTTACTTTATTCTTCGCCACAGTCAATTTACAGGGGTATAATCGTCATATTCGTGCTTCACAAATATGGATTAAATGGAAATAATAATAATATCGAGTGACCTGGTTGTCTCGGGTCTGGTGTCAGATTTTTCAGGTCGCTGCTCATCAGGGCCTCTGACATGACCTACATGACCGATTGGTTTTAGGCAGCCGGGAACGACGGCTTTAACGTGTCAATCCGAAACACGAGAGTGGCCCGAGAAAAATATCTTGGAAAAGAAATATGAATGAATAAAATAATATAAAATGAATGACTAGACTGACCAGTCTCAGATTGCGAATCTGCGGCGTTAGCAGTGGACAGCGGCAGTAGGAGGGGAGGCTTCTGCTGCTGCTGCTGCTGCTGCTGCTGTTGCTGCCAGGTAGTGGTGCTCTGTGGCGGCAGAGTGGCGAATGTCGTCGTCTTCTTCACTTGAGCGGGACTGGCCACACCCACACTGGGCGGCACGTCTTCCGAGTTCGACTGCGACTGCTGCTGCTGCAGCTTCGCGGACAACGGTTTTTTCAGCTCTATATGTACTGCAACATGAGGAGTATTTCGATTCAATACAGATTAATCAAAACGTCGAGCGACTAAAATTATGAAATGACATCACTTCCATTCACAGAAACTAAGAGCAGTCAATTCTTAAAAAAAAGATTTTCTGCTAAAAATACGTCTCGAACTGAACAAAGAAATGGATAGATTTGAAGAGAGTATTGTTTGAAAAATTCAAAACATTTTGATTCCATACCACTAGTAATTACTCTGAATAAATTCAAAAGCAGGGAGCTGTTTAATGAGAACTAAAAATACATTATAATGAAGAAAAGAGGCTCCTATACCAACTGGTGATACTCATGCGAGCTACAACATATATCCATGTATTTAATGACTTCTATTTTTATGAAACCGGCTCCACATTCAATTATTGACTGGATGACATCCACTTCATAAAGATTTAAGTTGATCAACAATCAGCACAGGTAGGCGAATTCAGTACGTCCAGTTTTCAGTTGGTCAAGTTCCTAGTGCTCTCAAAAGTCTAATGGAAACAGTATCATGTATTGACGAACTGTGACCCTGCCTGGGTCACATTCACTCAATCAAAATCTCAGTTGATCAAGAATCAGCACCCAGTTAGGAAACTTCATACGTTCAGTTTTCAGTTCGTCTAGTTCCTGGTACTTTCAGGGAGTCCAGTGGGTACAGTATCATATTTTTAATTCTAAAATTATCAAAACATTCTGAATAATACTACTAATGTGATTTTTTAGTTCTGCTACCCATTTTTTGATGTAATTTATAAACGGAAATTTGGGTATTAATAAAAAAATAATATTTGTTATTTACAAAAGAAAATTGATATTTTATTACTCACATTTCTTAGTTACTTAAAATTATTACACCATATGCTCAAAATGTCCACCCATTGAGGTTATACACGGTCGGACTCTTTTCACCATATTAGCAGAAACCTTTTTCAGAGTTATATTGGAAATATTCGTGATTAAGTCTGTAATATTGGCTTTCAGTTCATCAATATTGTGAGGATTGTTTTTGAAGGCCTCAGACTTAATGTAGCCCCACAAAAATTAATCAGGGGAAATGCTTCTTTTACACTCGCGTACGATTTCGTAGGAAAATATTGTTACAGAATGAAAACCCATTGTTCTATGGTAAAAGACATTCTGTTCATAGCACGACCGGAATCATCACAAAATGTTACACAGCTTAAGGATAATAAACTCACACTGCCTTGTGTATACTGAGTGAGTAGGGCTACCAACTTCGTGCAACAAAACAAAATTTCCCTTTATTAGGGAAAAATTACCATGTATTAAAAATAGGGTAACAGGACTAAAAAATCACCCGGTAGAATGTCATTTGAAAGCAAAAACCTAACCCCCAACCTTTCCCTAAATTGACCTTCAACTAACTTCCATCCATTCTCAATAATCCCAAACTAGTGTGCAACAGTATAGCGGACTGGCTAAAAGCCTGCTACGAAAGCTTGATGCCATGAAACTTGGACAACTGTATGGTTCAAATCCCCATTTGTTTCAGTATCTCAAGAAATGGTCGAAATAAGTTCTTGATACACTGAGAACTTGACGAACTAAATGGCTCAACTTCCCATTTGTTTCAATGTCTCAAAAAATAATAATAATACTGAGGGTGATGCCCACATAAGCTCTTAGGCTTGTGCGTGGGTAATGAGTGAGAGGGATGATGATGAGAGATGACGACTACTTTTTAGGTAGGTGGGACCGACGGCTTATCGTCTCCTCTGAGAGACGGGGGGGGGGGGGTGACCGTATCTATGTAATTGTGCTGTGGTCAAAAACTTTTGCCCCGGTCGAGATTCGAACTCGGGTTATCTTGATTATTAGACCGGCGCGTTATCACTTACTCCAACGAGCCACCCAAAAATTCACAAAATTATCACAATAAGTACTTGATGAACTGAAAACTTGACGAACTGATACCCTCCCAACGGTGTAGCTGTCTTGATGAAATGATACACTCCCTGTGTATCAGCATGCAACAAAAACTTGTTGCCGTGAGACTTGAATCTAAGAAATGGAAAAATTAAATTTCTCAGTATATCTAAAAAAAAAATGGTAAAAATAAGCCCTTGATGAACTGAGACTCTCCCTATTGGCTTATGACACGGAAATGGGGCTCATACACACCAGTATCGCCATTGTGCTCCTGCTGAAGAGCGTTGTGCAGATTGGTGCTTTTATTGTCGTTGAGACTAGACCGGGATGCGCTGCTGTCTCGTCGCCCCACATGCACGGCCGGCTCCTTGTCCGGATTCCGCCCTAAAAAATGCAGGTTCTCCTGCGAACCCCCGAAATTCTCCAACGTCAACTGCAACAAAATACACCATAATTTAATAAATCTGTCAAGAGAATATGATTCAGCAATAGCCTGTGACAAAGTATATTTAGTTGAGGACTCCTACAGCTCAGTCGGATCAGGCTCTAAAAATAAACAATATACTTTTAAAGTGGATACGTTGGACTATTGAAGGTCGGATTAACGACCTGTAATTGAGAAACCTGAGTAACTAGTTTATGTTGTAACACCATGATCAACTAGTTTATGTTGTTACACAATAAACAATCTCTAAAACCTACTTTTGATGAGTATACGTCGAACTGTCGATGGTTGGTTTAACAACGTTCTTTTGTAATTTAAAAATTGAGTAACTAGTATCTGTTGTTACACGATAGGCAGTCTCTACAACTTACTTTTGAAGTGGATATGTTGGACTATCAAAGGTAGGATTAACATAGTTCTTTTGTAATTTTAAAACTGAGCAATTAGTAATTGTTTTTACACATTAAACAATATCTAAAACTTACTTTTAAAGTGAATGTTCTATTCTATGGTATGTTCTAGGAGCCGACAGTCGAAATACAAAGACAATGTAAACAAACATGGAGAGTGGATAGTAGAGCAGTAAGACCGATTCACAGTACAATTTAAATGATCTTTCTCATAGACTGCTGAATAGCCACAGTGCTTGATTCAATGTTCATGAAAACATTGTGAACTGTTATTTAGGAGCCGAGCAATTAAAAGCGGATATCAGTCATCACTTGTACTGTATACGCACACAAACGCAAATATTAAAATAAAACATTATAATATTGTCAAATAATATAACGGATATACATAGATATATATATGCATATGCATTCATAGGCCAAGGATGAAAAAAATAATTTTACACTTAATATGTTAAATACTAATAGAATCTAGTAAGTTCTGGAGCCACTGACATGCCTTTTCTCCAGCATCATGAACTTCTGTCAGCCCTCCATGATAGGAGTGTTGTGGACACTCAGATATTAGGTAATTCATTGATTGAATTTGTCCACATAACGGATTATATCACGAATGAGATCTCGAATATCATACATACATTCGTGATCTTATTTGACAATATTCTAGTGTTTCATTGCGGATAATAAATATCACTATATCTCACCAAAAACAGTATCAGAAGACACACTTTATGTTATTAATGGCTTTCCTTTTGATGTGATCTTATTTGGCAATATTCTAGTGTTTAATTATGGATAAATATCTCACAAAAAACAGTATCAGAAGGCAAACTACAAGTTATTGTTGGTTCTCCTTCTAATGTGATCTCATTTAAGAATTGATACCTCCCTCGCGTTCGCTACCTTTCAGCCTGCCGCTCTGCTCTGCTCCCCACGCCACGCATCAACCAAATGAGTGGTTGACCCACCCACCACCAGGGTGCGCCTCAGTCGCCGCCACCCGTTCCTGCGTTTCTATTGGCCGAGCACCGCCGGCCAATAGCAGCGCAGGTGAACTCGGGGACTGTGAATAAAAGGGGGCTACTCAGCTACCCTCGATAGCACTTGCTCACTAGCAGCCTTCCACTGAAGAGCCAGAAGAGACCACCAGCCGAGACCACTACCAGAGACCACTACCAGCCGAGACCACTACCGAGACCAGGAGCAGAGCAGCGAGCAGGCCAATGAGGGAACCACGGCGAGACCACCACCGCAACCTGAGGTGTCTTCCTTGTCTACTACCCAGCCGATGCCTAGGAGGAACCGAGCCGGTCGCCGAATCCAGAAGAGGAGGGCCCTACGTCGGCTTCGCCAGGTGGAGGAGAGGCTGAGGCTGTACACCGCCGCGCCAGCTGCGCCCCAAGACTTAGCGCCCCAGCCTAACAACTGGCGCGCGGTTCTGGATGCGCGGGTTGGGTGCCGAACCGACATCGGAGTGTGTGCAGCGGAAGCCTACGACCCAGCCTGCCCGGGGTTTGACCGAAGGCCCCTTCTAAACGAGGAAGTGGTCGAGGAGGTCCTCCCGGCGGAGATTCGGCACGACCTCTGGCTAGTAGATCACCCGGTCAGCCCTCTCCGTAGCCCGGGTAAACCAGAGTGGAGACTGCGAACCATTGACTTGAGCCCCTGCCGGCCTGCTCTCGCACCAGACGGACCTGCCCGGGACCCTCGCACGGCGTGGTATCGCGCCAGTCGACGACTACTAAACATCTAGCCTGCCTTGGTCCCTTTTAGGGCCACCAGCAACAATCTTGGTCCCTTTTCAGGGCCACCAGCAACAAACTTGGCCTTTTTCAGGGCCACCAAAAGCCAGTTTTTCAGACAGTGGTAACAAACCACTCGCTCGACCCGACTGACTAGCCCAATTGATGAACGAGCCACACCTTCCGCCATATCACAATATTCTAGTGTTTCATTAATGATAAATATTACTATATCTCACCAAAAAATAGTATCAGAGGGCGAACTTGATGATAATAATAATAATATCTAGTGACCCGGCTGGTTCAGGTCTTGTGTCAGAGTTTGATGATATTGTTGGATTTCTCTATTATTTATTTATTTATTAGGTTAGCACAAACAATAAAATGATCGGAAAAGAAAGAACAGGATATTGCCCAAAACTTCTTCAATTTCCTAATTTAGTATCAAATTGTCCAAATATTATACATAGGTTATGTTCATTTCAATTTCTACACCAAATCATCAATCTGGAGAAATAAATTAGGATAAAACCTTGTTTAAATTTGGATCTCCTTTCGATGAATCGACCTTTATTGCACTATAAATTGAATCGACTAAAGCACTATAAACATAATCGACTACACCAATATAGACTAATCAACTGAATCGACTATCGACTTGGTTACCTGTGAGTCCTCGGAGAGTGAGTTGCGCCTAGAGCGCCGGCCCGCATAGGAGCTGCGCCTCGAGTCCTCCCAGTTGCTCGGCTTTCCGGCCGCCTCCTTCATGGCACGTGTCATTGTCCCCCCAACCCCACCTCCATCCTGCTGCTGCTGTTGCTGTATCGAACTCAGGGTCGGGATGCCTTTGCCGCGGTGCACCACGAATGTTTCCTCCCTAAACGCAACCGACAAAAACAATTATTAACGTATGTATAAAATCGAAAAACTATAATAATAATCATAATCATTCCTTATTGTATTTTTAAGATTACGCCCTAAGGACTCCAGTTAAGGAGTATAAGGCAAGTCAGGTCAATAATTTTATATAATACATAATCAACACTAGGTTTTCATAATTTAACACTAAGTAAATCAATCTTGTCATGAGTATTTTGACAAATAAATGGACATCGTCAGGTGCATACAAAACTATCACAAAACTATAATAGAGTTATATAATAGTGATACCAATATTATTGAATAGATAATACCTCTTTCTGAGGAGACAATGAGCCGTCGGTCCCGATTACCTAATAAGTAGTCGTCATCTCTCATCATCATCCCTTTCACTCATTACCCACGCACAAGCCTAAGAGCTTATGTGGGCTTTACCCTCAGTATTATTATTATTTAAAAAAAAAACTATAATAAACTATTGGAATGATATTGATTTTCTCTATTAAAAAGATGATTGTTAGCTATATAAAAAAGGAAAAAGTAGAGAAACCCATAGAGTAGAGTATGGTCTACAGAGGAACAAAGTTAAATAGTAAAATAGTAGAGTTGGGTTCAGTTCAGTGGAGAAGTACAGTATAGTGAAGTTGGATAGAGATAAGTACAGTAGATTGGAGCATTCTATATAATCAACACTATGTGTACATTCTATAGAATGTAGGAGGATGTTCTTTAAAAGAATAGAATAAATTTGTTCTTAATTAGAATAGAGCCTTATTAATCAGAATGGAGTTTATAAGATGGAATCAATTTATTATAGCCGTTACTCAGAGTCTCAGGAAGCATTAATTTTGTAACAATACAAAATATTTAAAAATGTATTCATAAGATACGGTAATCTAATAAAATATATTAAAATAATATTAATCAGGAAGTAGAAATATTGGCGTCGTTAAAGAAAAAAAAGTGTAAAGATTGATGACGGTATGCAACTCTGTAACAGCTGGAACTCCGTACAAACTAGATAATAATGGACAAACAGTACAATAAACAGCAAAATGTGATGGAAAATATTGAATTGCAGATAAATATTCATAGTTTTCTGTCTGTAGTAGACTATTAATTCTGAATAGTGATAATTTTCTGTTAGAATATTTTTCAACTAGGCTACTATAGTTTCAAATCGAATTTTTATATTTTGTACCTGTTATCCACCTGAGGAGGAGCTTCAGTCTGATGAATGGAATGTGACTTTTTGAGGCCACCACTAGATGACAAAGGCAAACCTGCAACAATATTCGTTATAATTAATACAATGCCCATTTGCTGAAACTGCATATATCTAAATCTAAACATGAATGAGACAATTCAATTTATTTTCCAAAAGTATTATTTAAAAGTATATAAACGTATTATTTATGAAAAATTAATACTGTTTCACATTTTTATTCCATTATTACTTCAATATCGACTGTTATTCGAATAATTCTGATTACATACTTGTGAAATGACTCATCAACAGTAATTTAAAACTATGATTAAGGTGGATAATGCAAGAGTCAACAGAGTGAAATTATCAGATTAAATAACTCAATGATGGATAGTTAAGAAAACATATTGAGATGGATAATCTTGTAAGAGAATATGTACTAGAGACTGCTAAACAAATCAATCTATTGGGAATTTTATAAGATTCAAGTTGAAATGTGAAATCAAAATAATGTTTCTAAGTATTACTTTCAATCATAAAAGTTTTTCACAAATCTGATAAAATAATTGTAATTAAAAATAAAACAAACTAATAAGCTAAACAAAAAAATTACATCAATATCACCAACACTTACTTATTAATATACGTGATGAACAAACCACACAATCACATTTAGTTCACTATTTTAGATTTCATAAATTAGTCACAATAGATACTAAAAGTGATAAATCTTTGAATGCTTGAAAAAGTGCTTCACACAAAAACAAACAGAACACAGCATATTTAGTATGGAAAATAGAACTTAATATTTATGACAATCAAAAGTGATGAACATTTGAAAAAAGTGATGCTGCTAAAAACAAAAATAAATAGTTAAAGCACACACACACAAAACCTGAAGCCAAATCTTAAATTACTATCAACTAAAAAACCAGCCTGAATAAACAAACTCTACAATCAACAAAGGATCTGTTGATCCTTTTCTAATAATGTATTTAATGTGTGTATTGTTAAATGTAAAAATAAATAAATCAACTAGAGAAGTTTAGAATACTATGTACATACTGTATTTGAACGAATGGACATAACTTTGTGTAGAAGTAAGCTTGCACTAACATCACTGTTACAATATTCATTCTTGCATTGAATAAACAAAACAGAAGAGAAAGTCTTCAAAATTGGATGATTTTCAAAGTTATGAACTACAAACTAATCTATAACAACTGTATTTACAGTGAATAATTAATCCAATGTATTCAAAACAATAATACAATTGAAATAAATTTTCAATATAAATTAGAATAATAACAAACCAAAGATAAGTCAAATTTATCACTTTCGAACAAAACTTATAATTTGAGAAATTCAGAAAAATAGTACTCAAAAACTAGCATAAATTATAAATACTGTATGTTTGATATGAACTATTTTGGGCATGATTTCATCAAGATTCTATACTACTACTGCAAGTCTCTAATTTTTACTTAGTAACCTAAATCTCAATCGCGAAAATATTTGCCAAAATGAGAAGGTGTACATTTCATTTTTCCATATTTGTATATTAAATTAGAAAATATAGGGTGTTCCAAGTAGAACCATACCAACGGAAAATATTGTACATGCAAATTAAACGTTTATAAAAAGCTTCAAAGTACTTGGGTGTGCGTATGTGTCACTGAAAATATAATAGCAAAACAGAAGCAACCTAGATAAAAAAGAAAAAATTCTCACCAAATTATTTATAATATTGTTGAGCAAAGTGTTATTTGCAAGCAATGAAGATGTACACACAAAATTAATTTCAATTATTGAAAAATAAATTGAAGAAGCAGCTGTCACCAAAATTAATCATCATCAACCATAAACAATTAATGTAATTCTAATAAAATAAGTAGTGTGACATATAAACAATGATTACTTATCAACAAAAAGTTACAAATAACAAAATAAATAAAAATATTGAAAATGCACATCGAGGAAGCCATATCACATTCAACAGTAATCAACAAAAAGCACCACCTCAATAATTGAGCCAATGTAAATGTTATCAATATAAATGATTTAAGATCATACAAACTTTACTTCGATTTGTAATGTTTTTTTATTGAACTGCTAGGGGGACGATAGAATTCTAAGGTAAAAAAAGATTTAATCGATTTTAAATCTTCATTTGTATCACATGGCAAAGTTTAAAATCAAATTCACTCTACCACTTGACCACAAATAAAGTATGAACAGATGTATGCATGACCACGATTCGATATGCAGTTAGATATCAATGCACATTGGCTCAATTATTGAAAGATCAAGGGTCTGTTTCAGACATCAAATTCATGACAAGTGACAGAAAGTCTTGTGAGGCTTCCACACACGTTATGTATGATAGAATAATCACAAAAACTTGTCATACTATAATTCACGTCGGTAGTGAGTTTAGTAGCTCTATTTACACCACTAGCTGATCAGATTAGGGTTAAACTGAGATAGTACACATACGACCCCCCCAAAAGAAAGTAGTATAGTAATGTGCAAAATTTCGATTTTAAATCCCCAGCTAATCAAATTCATTCAACTAAGATGGTACATAACAGCCCTTACACCCGGTTGCAAAAACGACTGTTAACTTTTAATCCCGATTATATGCCAAGAGAACCAATCAGAGAAGCCTTCTTATAAAAACCTTCTCTGATTGGTTCTTGTGGAATGTAATCATGATTAAAATTCAACAGGCTTTTGTGCAACCGGGCCATTGTATTCTATAATTAGAATGGAAATCAACCACAGGGGTCGCTGTCAACTATTATCAAGGTTTATTGCAAGAGAGCATTATTCTCCCATGACTTTCAAAAAAGAGCTCAGACAAATAATTTTACCTCTGTCAATATAAACTGATTTCATCCATGTTGAACTATATCGGACATTGTTGTGAAACAGGCCCCAGGTGGTGGCAGTATGCAAATAAAACCAAACGAAGAAGACAGCAGCGACAGAAACACATAGAGAGAGAGAGAGAAAAGTGAAGAGAGGGAAGAGGGAATCTCTTGCTACCTGAGAAGTTAGAGTGCGCGTCTAGGTTGCTGCGGAGATCCGGAATGGCGGACACGGACTGCGGCAGGCAGCGTTTGTGCGCCACGCCCTGGCTATTCCGTGGGTACGCTAAACCAACACCCGCCAACCATCAATCTCCAACCAACTACTACATTCTATGGTCTAACCTCTTTCCATTACAACTTGTTTGGATTGGCCGTTATCACACTTTACGACATTTATTTTCACAACACCCAGGTTGTCCCCCGATTCACTAAATGTCACAAACAGCTGATTCTCAGCCAATCAAACGACATTCTTGGTGTCGTGATGATAAAAATGTAGCCAAATGTCACCAACAGCTGATTCTCAGCAGATCAGATGACATTCTGGGTGTCGTGATTATAAATGTAGCTAAATGTTACCAACAGCTGATTCTCAGCCAATAAAATTATATTATAGGTGTCGTGATGATAAATGGCGGCCGACAATCGGTAAGTGTGAAAACAGCCATTGGCGTGGGTTTCGCAAATGATCTCAACGACTTGTTGCTTCCATTGCCGCGTTTACAAGCTGCAAGCAGACAGTCAAGTTTCCCTGTGTAGGTGTACATCAGATATAAAGCCTGAGTTTCCAGGGTTCCAGTGGATGTTTTAGTTACTGGAAGCAGGTTAACATAATCTACAATTTTTCAGGGTTTCAATGAACGTTTTAGTTACTGAAGGCAGGTTACCGTAACCTGCATCTGATTTGAAACTTGTGGACAATATTACTTGAAACCATGTGGACACATACTTGAACATGCAACCTGTTCAAGAAGTTGTGTTCAAGTATCAACATGGTTTAGGGTTGGGTAGCAGAGAGGACTTGGAGTCCTAGCTCCGTCCTAGATAGAGGCAATCAATCATGGATAAGATTACTTACTTACCAGAGCCTGAATCTAACTTGAAAATTGAGAAAAATATAAATTGAAAATATTAGGGCACATACTTGAACCTGTAACCTGTTCAAGGAAGTACCACACACGGTTACTTACTCCCGATAAGTTGTCTTCACTTAGACCCTCTACTGGAATTGTGAAAATTGTTCAAATAAAGCAAGTGAAACGTGAGTAAAATCAGACTTAATGTGTCATTCACGAGATGTGAGGTTGATCAAGGCAAGTCGATTTCAAACTAGCATGAAATTTACTACTCATGTAAGTGGCTTTGACAAACATTTTTAGTTGCAGAGGATGATCACGAGGACCCACGAGCCCGAAGCTTGTGTGTAGGTAACGGTAGTTAAGAGGGAACGATTGAGACTATAGTTTTTCGATCCACCAACAAATGATTTTAAAGCTCTTTCGGGCAGTTGGCAAAGATAAATTTGTATACATCTTTACAAGCACACCTGGCTTGACTGGAGTTGTTCACAAGATACTGATGCCCCTCCCGTCTCACCAAGCTCGGTCAAGGCATTTGAACTTGATCAAACTGATTACGCATTAAAAGAGTGCACTTTAACTATTGCCATAGAAATCATGTGTTAATGCACTCGTTGTAAACTGTCCCCTATTCGACCATGTTCAAATTTCTTGACCGAGCTTGGCGAAACTGAGCATGCAAGAAGAATTTTGTTGATAAGAAATAGACTTGTAAAAAACTACTAGTAGGTACGTGTAGAAATTAATTTGACTGTATTACCGTTTTACTTGACTGAAGAATCAAATGACGCATACCAATATTTACACGATAAGTAGCTCCACTGGTGCCAGCCAACTTGCATCATGTAAACGCGACAAATCGTAACTTGTTGCTCCAGCTCTTCAGCTGGTTACCCGTTATACAATTTGAGCTAATTTGTTCCGCAACTTGTTTTGAGGTTTTGTTGTAATGGAAACGAGGCCGCATGAACAATATATACAACATCGTACAGTATGATAATACTAGTAAACAATGATCAAGGTCCTCAACTTTTTGTATACGTTTATTAGTTTCTATTTCGAAACTAAAATGTGGATACTTGATTAAATTATATTGAATTTTAATTTTCATAAATTAATGTGAACAAGTGATCCTTATCTTTGAGTTGAGCAAGTGGGAGAATACCTTTATGGAATTGTTGGCATTGTATAAAAAATGATACCGTACTTTCAATGTCATGGTTTGTCTACATTATTTATTCCATTATGTACAGATAACACCAGAGAGAGATTCCAATACAAAACTCAATTTACTCATTTTCTCATCGTTTGATTTTTTGTCTAGGAAAGTAAGGTTCAAGGATAGCCTAGGTAGAAGCCCTAGGACTGGGGCTTGTGGAAATTGCTTGATTTTAGAGAATTTTTAAAAACTCTGAAGATTTCAGAAACAGGGGAATCTTAAAATTCAGAACTCAACATAACATTTGGAGATAGCAGACATTTCAGCATACAAAAAGTTGAGAAATTGATTTCCATGGAGGAGTTTCATTATCAACAATCAACATATATTGAGAAAATTTGATTTCAGGGCTGATTGATATTTACATAAAATTTGATCAAAGTATCAACTTCCCTGAATATTTTCAAATTTCAGCACTAACAATCTATTCATTCAGATCCAATTCTATGCACTCAATTTCAACTCTGAATTTTGATTTTTTTAAAAATCGATATTATCAAAAGGTTTACTAGACTTAATTTCAGGTCAGTGTCAGAGTTGATTAGTTCAAAAAGTTCTAATTCCTACTAATTGTAAATTCTGGACAATATCCATATTATTAAAATGTTTACTAAACTTAATTTCAGGTCAGAGTTGATAAGTTTAACAAGTCCTATTTACAATAAATTGTAAATTCTGGACAACCCGTGTCTATCTCTTTGAAAACACGAATTCCATTATTTAACAAAGATATTCAATTATTTAGCCTACTATGAAAACGATTATTTTCACAGATAATTACACTTCTAAATCAATATAGATAATTATGAAATTAACAACAGGATCAAACTCAAGAAAGTTAGAAAAACAATAACTCGGAGGAAAGAAACTCAGCTCAGCTGTGCAAGCGTGTATCCAAAATAATATCAAAATACAAAATAGTTTTTCTTTCAAAAATTATTAAAATATAAAGCTAGGTAAGCGTAGCTTGATATTGCGAAACAAAGAGGGTAGAAATTCTGCCTAAATGTGATGTAATGATTACTGGTAAATTAACTATTACTACTACACTATGAATAGATTGGATTTTATTACTACAAAAATTTATCAAACTTTTGAATCAGCAAGTTTCTGTGCCGCACCCGTTATAACTTGGAATTCAAAACTAACGTAGAAATTTAACTGATTCCTATTCCTTATTGAACTATTGCTTATTTCCAAATGATTCAACCGCATTTCAATAAAAAAAAAATAATTATTAAAAAATGCTTCGGAATAATAATAACTGATTGTAGAGTATATTATGTATTTTTTCCTTCAGTAGGTCTCTCACTACAATCCGATATACCGTAGCACCATATCGATATGTAAGTGTCCGAATATGTGAAGTTCATAGAATATTATTATGATCTATCAATTTTGAACCAAGCTCGCTCAATATTAAAAAAATGTTCAAAGTCGTATGAGGCATGCGAATTTATTAATTGGAAACTTATAGGGCCGGTTTCCGAGCTCGGGATTTGGCTAAGTTCTAGACTTTAAACAGCTGGAGTAAGAAAATTGGCTTTCCGAAACGGGGCGTAGTCGTAGTCATTGTCAAAGTCACGTTTGAATCAAATTTCAAAAAACTGGAAAATTAAACACAAAATAAAATAAAGAGAAAGTAGTGTAAAGTTTCAGCTGTTTTGAATTATTTAGAAATGTTTAATTTCGTCAAGGAAAAACGTTTCCAATTATAGAATTGAGAAAATAAAAACTGCGTCTAGACCCCGTTTTGGAAAGCCAATTTTCTGACTCCAGCTGTTTAAAGTCTAGAACTTAACTAAATCCCGAGCTCGGAAACCGGCCCATAATGTATTAGTTTCAACTCAATTGCAGTTTCAATAATTAGATTATGAAAGGAACATGCTTGATTAGAAATTTTAAATACTCTTACACTGTACACATTTTATAGAACCTTGTATTAAGTTTTGCCGTTTTCATATAAATAATCAATGTATATAAAAATTGAATGTTCACGATGGATTTATGCATACAAAAACTACTTGACCGATCGTGGAGATATGTCTGATCTATGGTTGACTACTAAGGGTTTGAAATTTTTCTACAAGCAAATAAATATGCCTAATCTATCCTAATTCTTTTCTTCCAATCTTATGATACGTTTAGTGATGTGGATGAAGTGTTTAATCTATAAGGATCAATGAAAATGCCTCAATATAACCACAAAATCATGACACAAAGTGTCTTCAATGCTTTTAAGCAGTAATAATGTGTGAAGCAATCTTATGAAATATTGTGTTTGAATGGATGGGAATGAAATAATAATTATATTGTGGATTTCTAAGTGCTGACCAAGAGCCAGTTTGTTCAATTGAATATTTTGAGATATTTCAATCAAGTATTGTGGTTATTAGAGCTAACAAAGCTGGCCAATACTGTGAATTTGGATATTGTATTGTGAATTACTGTAAATAAGGATATTATTTCAAAAAGAATAGTAAATTTCTAGTTGAATCATTAGATGTACCTTCTGAACGGGATTTTTTTATTGCTGTAGTGAAGCACGGGGGGTCCGCTAGTAGACAAATAAAGTATTTTATTTATTTATTCAGCTACTCTAACAAAAATTTGATAAATCAAATCAGTTTGGATAGAACTATCAAGGCAAATAAGATAGTAGCTATTAAATAGAAATTATTATTCTTTGATGAGAAAATAGGAACAAAGCATTTTGTTCAATTATTGTTCTTCAAGATTCCCTACAATAGATATAAAATTCATTATGCAAAACATTAGGAAAAATAAAATGGTACCCTCGGTTCACAATCATTAAAAACTATTGTTAAAAGATTCATTAATCAACTTTCAAATGTAGTAAATCATCATTCATGAGCATTCTAGTTATAAAATTAATTTATTGTGAATGGAAAAAATTTTCATGCACAGAAGTCATCATTGAAAAATAAGAGAATTCAAGTAATATTCAAAGTCAAGTCACCACTAAAAGAATCTTCACCAACAGGCACTTAAATTTATGAAAATCTCATATACATCTTCTTGAATTATTCCTTCAACTGATTGGAATTATAGTATTATCGATAAATCAAAAAGATGCTTGAAAGCTATTCAATGTAGAAAACTTTTTCAAATACATTGAGATCTAATTGTTAAGATGGAAAATCTGAAATCAAGAAACTTCAAAATTTTCAAATCTGCAAATTTAAAGAAATTCCAACAAAGGAAAATTAAACAAGAAAAATTGAACATACCTTGGGTGAGGCTAGCCGAGTTACGATCAAAACGCACACATTTGGCAGGATGTATTTCTAATACGTTGAATAAATCAGCTAGGAACACCAATAAGTTTTGTTTCATCGACCTGAAATACATAAATTCCAATGAAAACCAATATCCTGGGAGCAAAAATTTCCGACAGTATACAGAGTGGCCCAAATCGTAATACAAAAACTAAAGACACATGCCAGCAAAGCCTGCTGGTCTTTACAGGTTAAACTAACATTCCATGGCCCTGTTGAGATGTTACCAACGAAACCGCTTACTCTACGCTCTCTACCCTTGCCACCTACATATCCTTACTTTAAAAATGTACCAATCGAAAAACCTTTTTTTCATCATTTTCCAATGCATGGGGAATACTAACATGATTTTCCCAGCCCAAATCCACTCCAGTTGCTATGGAATACATGCACTCATCAATGATTATTTGAAACAAGGAAGTCTGTTCTGCCCTACCTGATATTATTAACTAGTCATGTTAGTACTTACTAAAGAAAGGAATAACATCAACATTCCTCTTGTCCGTTTGAAAAGGCAAGGTCCAGTCATCTGATTATACCTATACATTTATTTAATAAATTTCCCTTCAAGTTTAGGACCATGGGTCCCACAAAGTTCAGAAATATTACAACATTTGAATTGCAATTAAAAAGTACAAATTTTCATCTCTTAAAGTAGTATAGTTTCAACTAAAATAACAATCAATCTCGACTTAATTTAATATTGTTGGCTTGGCTTGAATCCTTTTTATGATATTAAAAAGTTTCTTCATCTGCCAGAATCCAACATAAACTTGCAACGCTCTACAACCGCTGAAACCGTGAAGGCAGACTATCATGGTTTGACCAATTGACTTTGAATCTATGTTGCGTGTGGGTTTTCTAATATTTGACGTGATTTTATGCATAAATATAATGCTCATGCATCATGAAAAATGTCAATCTATCTAATAAAGTGTTTCAATAAAGGCTACATGGAAGTTTAATTATTATGGGAAATTACTAATAGGCTACCGTTTTTCAATTTTTTATGGACACAACTAGTTTCAAGCTCTTTTGCCATTTTCAAGTGTCAACATCTTTTTCAAGTGTTTTCAGTTATGTCATTTTCAGTTACGATTTTGACACTTGAAAAAAAGCTCAAAACTATAGTGAGGTCCACGTTATAATGGCAGTGGAGAAAGATAGAAGAACAACGTTGCCGATCCTCTTGTCTTGTCAGTCAATGCCTTCTATAGACGGTAGCAGATACAGGTTTATTGATGTAATATTAACTGTTCATTCTTGATAAAAAAATAATCAATTATATTTTATTAAGCAGGAAATTATATTTTTGAATAATTTCAAAATGATTTTCATAATTAAGATGAAATATTTTGTTAATTAATTCTTCATTGTTAATAGACGATCTGGCAACAGAGCAAAGTGAGAAAGAGATAGCGCTATCCGCTTTGTCGAATGATGGACAAGGATAGCAATACCATTGCTAATCAAAAACTGTCATTATAACGTGGACCTCACTACAGTTTCAAGCACTAATGCCATTTTCAAGAGTTTTCAGTTATGATTTTGACACTTGAAAAAGAGCTCGAAACTAGTTGTGTTTATATAAAGAAATATAAAAGAGGATAGCCTACTAGTAATTTTCCATAGTAATCGAACTACAGTTACAGCAGTGATAAGTTCTAAATAGTGTGTTTGTCTTTTTTTTTCGGTCTCAAAATGTTATAGTTTTTTCAAAGTTTGGAATTTTCTAATAATTTGTGATTGATTAAATTTAATTTAGAAGTATTTTTTCAATTTAAAAATGATTTTTGTGTGTTTTGAATTGTAAATTGAGTTTGTAATTTAAGAATGTTAAGTGACACATAACCTAGCTACATTTGGACTGTTGTATAAATTAGAATTGGAACCGTTTAGGGCTTATAAGCCTGTGGTACTTTTCTGTAAGTTGTGTAATTCTGAATGATTGGATAAATAAGCTACCAACCTAACCTAACCCACTCCAACCCAACCTATCCTACAAATTTGTTTGGCTATTACTGACTCTCTCATGTAGCAGACATCCTCGGGAGTCATGTGGAAGACAGAGTAGGGCAGACAGTGTTGGCAGAAGTGGTGGAGCAGGTGGAGGTTGCGTAGTCGGTCGGTCATGGAGGGCACCTTGCTGAGGGTGATGCTCTGCCAGGACAACTCCTCGGGGCAGTAGAAGGCCACCAGTCCAGCCAGCAGGGCCCCGTCACCCAGGTCTGCCAGCTCGTTGATCTTCGGGAATTCCGCTTCACTCTGTTACACATAACAACATTCCATTAAAACATACAGAGCAAATAAAAACACAAACACAAAACATATAAAACACAATCACAACATATTGCATTCAAACTAAATAGAGAATATTATGATCACCCCGACACATATTATTATAGTGGGGTATCATAATTAGAACTAATTTTAGTATTAGCAACTTTTGTATGTATAATATAATAATATTATACTTATAAAATTCTTATCTCACTGATTACGATTTCTGGAAAACCACTGGATGAATTGCAACAAAACTTGGAATATTGCTTCCTTATACGCCCTAGGTGCTCACTAAGAAATCTTTTGGCGATATTTCAACTCTAAGGGTGGTTTTTAAGGGTTTAAAATTCGTCTTTAAATTTATTAAAATATATATATATATATTAAAAGACATACATATAACCAACTTTTGTATGTATAATATAATAATTATGTATATGTTTTGTCAATAAACTCCTCTGGTTGCAATTCATTGGCAATCAGAGAAATTATTAAACATGAACGATATAAGAAAAAAGTGGGGGTATGTACGCAAGAATAAACAAAATAGTTGGATATTTTATGTGAACATTTCTTTAAATTTCTTGCACCAAATGTTATGTAGGCCTAACATTCAGCCTGAATATGAAACGTTGAAGATTGAAATTAAAGAACTTCTCTAGATATAATTTCCATCATCTACACATCTAGAGAAATCTTTCATCATGGTACAATAGAGATGCCATAAGAAGCGTCTCAAGTTTGTATAGACAGCAAGCTAAAATCATCCAAAATAATAACTATTTTTTGAATAATAATTTATATCAGTCTTGAAACAGCTGTACCTTGGAAGGACAGCTTTAAAATGGATCCCATTTATTAGTATCAATGTAAGTAACTACTGTATTATCATCAGATAGTAGCTATTTTTTAAAGAATAATTTTCCAAATTAACCAGATGTGAACACACAATGTTACCAATTGATTTTTCGTAATAGTTTACACTTTTTATTCTTGTATAGTTCATCTTGTTTTTGTGATTAACTGAATTGAATATAAAATAAAAATGCATTCCTCAATACAGAGTTCTCGTTGCACTGAGTCACTCTAATACCCTGTATTCATCTAGTTTTAGACCCGGTTTCTAAGACACTTATCAAATCTAATGGACCAATGAATCGGTAGGTTCTAATCTACAATCTAATTGACCATTAAATCTATAGTTTTAATGGTCAATAAGATTCCACTCCTAATCCATTAGATAAGTGACCAAGAAACCGGGCTTTAATATATCGTTTATTCACTGTTCTTGTGAAATTTCTCCATGTTAAGGTTGAATGAAAGCGATATTGTCAGTTCCACATAATGCATTTGAGCCAATCAATCAAAATCTTTATTCAAAACATACATCAAAATGTACATGAATGCGTATTTCATTATTTATTATTATCAGCAATATAATAAAATAAATACAAGTAAAAACCAAAATAAATCAACAATAGGTAGTCATAACTGTAACAATTCTTCATAACTGTACAATTCCAATTCCACTATATACTTTTTCAGTTTGTTTTTAAACTTTGTAATATGTTTTTCTTGATTAATACTATTAGGAAGGTAAGTAATGAACTTGATGCCCATATGGGTTGGGCTTTGTTTGTACTTCTCTTAATATGTTCTTTGATAATAAAGTTGTTCCTATTTCTTGAATTATAGTCAGGCACACTAGAATGCCTGGGGAATTTGTCTTCATTATTTTTCACGAGTAATATTGTTTTGTAAATATAAGGTCATACACAGCCAAACTAAAGTTTCAATGCTTATAAATTATGTGGAACTGACAATGTCACATTTATTTCGAAATTGATTGATGGATACCTCGGATCCGGTCTCCTCCTGGATACGCTGACTGAGTGCGGCGACCGCATGCCTGACCCAGGTGAGCAGCGCCTGCTCGGCGTTGTCGGCGGGGGCAGTGGGGGCAGAGGAGGCGGGGGCGGCAGGGAATCGTTGCACTGCCGCCTGCACTCGGTCAGGCGTCGCCACCTCCTTGGCGTACAACCACATCACCGCCTCCATCACGCTCACATGCGCGCTCTACAACAATCACAAAAACATTGAAATCATTGAGAAACCTTTGCACTAATTTCTCTGTTCTGAGCTAGAATCAATATAAAATACAGTCATTGGAAAAAATAATTGAGTGAAAAATCAAATTAATAATAACAATAATACTGAGGGTGATGCTCACATAAGCTCTTAGGCTTGTGCGTGGGTAATGAGTGAGAGGGATGATGATGAGAGATGACGACTACTTTTAAGGTAGTCGGGATCGACGGTTTGTCGAGGTTTGTAAATTTAGGGAGAACCGGCAGTCTTTCTACTAAAACTGTATGTCCCCCCTGAATATTTCCATTATTATGTAAAACATGAGCCATGTTTTCATCTTTTCAATCAATACATCTTTTCTAATCACAAGATGTACGAGAATGCACAATAGTTATTTCTAACAACTATTACAATACTTTTCTCAGCGATAAATTCATTCATAACCCCACCTTCATTGTATATCATTCATCCCATCATCATCATCACCTAGGCTTAAAATACTTCTAGAAAGTCGCCTATGTAAAATAATAAATAATAATAAACATTATGGCCCGGTTGCACAACAGCCGGTTAAATTTTAAACGTGATTACTTTCACGAGAACCAATCAGAGAAAGGGTTTTTGAAAAGACGGCTTCTCTGATTGGTTCTCGTAAAATTGATCACGGTTAAAATTTGACCGGCTGTTGTGCAACCGGCACTAAGCAAACATGTGTTCATGAGCCGCAGAAACAGCCTAGGTTGTATCACTGATTGATAAACAATAAAACTGGTAATATGTCTCGAAGTTTTATGATTTTTTTATTTCATCAGCAATACCGTGATGAATGTATCCTCAAAATGTCATGAATATATCTATTACCGAATTTGAAATTATATGTTTCAAAAATTTAAACTTTAGACACTTATATCTCGAAAATTAATTATCAGAAAAAAGCATAGCACTGGCTGTTTTAAGCCTGTTGCAAAGTCTTCACAAGGATATAAATATAACAACAATTATAACGTATTCCTGATAAAGACTTAATTTCAGTATAGCTCATAGAAACTGAGTTTGATAAAATAATACTTGGAAGAGCAGAAGCGTTAAATGAATCACAAATGAATCTGAATGTTTGATGGTCACAGATACACAAAAGAATATAAAAGCTGAAATTGAAAACTCATATCCTACGAACTAAGCTGGATTTTTCTCAAAGAGGAACGTAAAATTGCATTCATCCATGATTTTAATATAAGCTAGCCACAAAGTTGGATACTACGAGAAAGTTTAGCAGGTCATCATCGAAACTTTACGGGCAAACTTGCAAACTAGTGGTCAGTAACTTGTAATATTAACAAGAATATGGTTCACAGTAGGTACCCAACTTTACTATATTCTATATACTATATGGTATAGTGAGTAATGTGTATTATAAATTTGTACAGTACTATGTATTATAGCACTATTCAATGTACGGTACTATAAAATTATAGCAGTACACACTATCGATAATGTTATGTGCATTGTAATGCCTGTATATTAGCAGAGTAGTTTAGTTAATCCAAAATTGACAGGATCGGACTTTATTTGGACTTTTGGACAGACATTAAGACAAAATATATATGACATTTATTACCCATTTTTAAGCGAGATTGAAATCCATGCGGATTGAAATTGACCGTTTGATAATTCAGTGCACAGTAAATATAGCGAAGTACTTTATAAACTGCAAGTAATTCAACAAAGAGTAAATGCTACTGAACTAGTTTCAGAAAGAGTGAATTATTTTGTATTCCATATCATGATGATAAATATCAATATTCTATTAATATGTAGAACAGATAATGTCTCTATCAACTACCAAAAATAAGTAAATCTGAATAAAGTAGATCATAGATAGAAGAAAAACACTTTAAAAACTTACATTACATATTATACAGGAGATATCTTGATGGCTAGGCCATCTTTTTCAATCAGCTAGACTCTATGATATTTAATATCGAAACATTTTTCTTGTTGAACAAGTTTATTTCTGGACTCCATCCAAGTTTAATGGTAAAGTATGTGATTATTATATTTATTTTTATTTATTTATTGTATAAAGTAGTATAATCATAATACAATTATGACATTGGAGGAAAAACTAGGCTAAGCCTGTACTATTTCTCTCCAAGAATTTTGATAAAATGTTAATGTTGTCCAAAAGATAAGGTTATGTAATCACACACTGCTTCGTTACTTGATTTTCGGTCCAGGAATGATGATTTAAAATTTTGAATTTTGAAGGTTGATTTTATACTCTAAATGAATCACAGAATGTATCACAATAAATTCAAAACTTTAGAAATATAGCACTTATTTAAAAAATTGTAATACAAAATCAAAAACATACTCACTATTTTGATTATATGATTCATCAATGGTTATACACTGTTACTAAAATTTTATCAAGATGAAATTATACCATCTATTGACCTAAAACACAATTTCATTTTTGAATCATCAATAAAAATCCAACTAACGATGTACATTGATAGACAGAAGATATTACTTCACTAAATTACAATAACAGTTTTCAGAGAAAAAAAAGAAGAGAATTGTTTTCAACCATAACATTCCACTAACCAGTAGAATACTGCAACTACGAGCCATGCGGATTATCGAAGACATGATAAAGATACAGAGACATGTATACTATTCTACTATATGAGAGTACTGTAAAATACTGTCCAATTGTCTTTTTTTCTTCAGGGCTACTTTTGAATATAAATACAAATATAAATCTGAGTACCCTTTTCAAATTATTTCGTCACGACATATTTCGTACTAATGCCATTTTCCATTAAAATTTTTCCATTGAAAATGGCATTAATAGCCGAAACATGTCGTGACAAAATAATTTAAAAAGGGTACTCAGATTTATATTTTTATTTATAAATACTGAAGTCCATTCCAAAACCTTCCAAACCATTTCAAACCTATTTTTCTTATTTTTGAGAAAAAACTATCACTTTTTTGATAATTCATTAATCTACAGTAACAAATAATTGAGTCAAAGCATAAATTATAATGTGTATGTTCTGTGTACAGTAAATTGTTCCAGTTCCAATCGTAGATTGTTCCATCACGTGACTAGTGCAAAATGTTCCCATGGAACGCCATTTCAAAATCGTTGGTTCAAGCTTTTGGCGCGCAATTATAAAGTTGATTTACACCAAAATGTGTCGTTTACTAGCTGCGTGAATGAAGAAAGGCTGTTTTACAAACTTACCGTCTAGAAAAGTGTGCATTTCTTTCATTCCATCACTCTCAAATTTTCTATAGAGAAAAATCCATTTAACTAATGGTTATCAAACATCATTTTGTTGCTTATGTATTCTATGGCTATGCTATGGTGAACAAACAAGCTATCAGCGCATGCTCAGAGAGGCAAGCAGACTAATGAGAGCTCGGATAGTTGGAACTGTAACAATTTACCACGCTTCGACTGTGGGGCAAGAACTTGGAACTGGAACTAGAACTGGTTTCTGGTACAGAATCTGTCAAAATTCTTCCCATGGGACGCGGAACTTTTTACCTGGTAAATTGTGAATCGGACAGTTTACCACATTCTATGTACCAAAAACGGGTTCAATGAAATTATTCCAATTTGCCAGAAATTTATGTTTTTGATTCAGCAAGTTTTGGAATGGACCTGAAACAGACAGCATGCACACCAGCAAACAATCAACACCAATGAATGAATAGAGTTTACTAGTAGACTACCATTTTGAGTGGATTGGTCTGGATGAGGACAGTCTCAGTGGGCGGGGTGTCGGAGACGAAGACGCCCTTTCTGAGGAGCACCTGCAGCACGCCGGTGTGGTTCATGTTGTGGTAGTTGGGGTCCGAGTAGATGTTGCCCAGCGCCAGGCAATACAGCTCGGCATTGGCCAGCAGGTGCACCAGCTGTGGCTTCAGATGCTCCTGGTCCTGCAAAACAGCCAGTCTTCCATTAGTACACGGTGATCCAACCAAGTGATGATAATTCTCAAAAATGAAAGAAAATCTCAATTATTACATCGTGCTCTGTACATTGAAAGAATGACTCTTGAAAATTCAATACATACAGAGTGTCCTACGAAATGCGAACTCTTCAGCCATTACACCTTTCGTGGGACAGCCTGTACCTTGTTGACCGAGCGAAATGAGGTCTAGGATCCAAGTCGACGGTTTTGCATTTCTCTTTATGAGAAATGGAAAAATGTATGTCTATTTGTTTTTATGTTCCGCATTTACGGCGAAACGCGGCAATAGATTTTCATGGAATTTGACATGTGTGTTCCTTTTTGAATTTCGCGTCGACGTATATAATAAGGTTTTTTGAAATTTTGTATTTCAAGGATAATAATAATACGAAAGGAAAAGGAATCTCCTTCGAACGCCAATATTACTGTAAAAATCAGACTTATTCATCATAAATCAGCTGTCGAGTGGATTACTAATTGCATGCAATGACGCATGCAATTAATATCTCAATGTAACTTGGTAGAAAATCAGCTGTAGTGTGGTTTATTAATCGCATGCAATTAATAACTGAAAGTAACATAGCAAAGTAACAAGGTTCTCTCGGCCTTTATCTGCTTTCAACTCGGGCTGACCTGTTATCAGTATGTCTTGAAGGAGATTAGCTTTTGAAGTTAGCATTTTTGATTCGCCAAACCCAACAGCATTAGCCGTTTTCACACCGATATCTCGCCGACACTACATACAGACAGGATTTACTCTGATGGACAGTATAAGAGGAGGCTGTGCTTTATAACTGCGCGAGGTCTACTGTTCACAGAACTACTAGTATATGCCTTCTTGAAATGAGTGATGTTAGAATTATTAATGGATTCTATTGGCAGAGAGATCCTTTCGGATGTTCTGACTTGCCTTATTACCCAAAGTCAACTCAAATCATTTTTTTAATGTAATGCATTGTTATTTTTACAATATTGAATGAAACAAGTTGCAATATATTGATAAACAGAAGATATTACTTCACGAAATTACAATAACAGTTTTCAGAGAAAACAAAAGAAAACTTTATTAAGTATACAATGTACTACACCATAGAGAAACAATAGAGAAACCTATGCTATAGATTCTCTATGGTACTACCCAGTAAAAATTATGTTAGAACATAAGTGTGTGATCACATTGCATGCGTATAATGTGCAAGTGCACGCTTGGTTATACATAACCAAGCTTGCAGATGAGAAACTAAATCTGGGAAGAGCAATAGGAACACAAACACTGAATGCTTAGGCTCAACTCACACTAACGCGACTCAGGTCGAGAAGAGACTCGACTAGTCTAGACTAGAATCGACTAGAATCTAGTCGACTAAAATCGACTGGTCTGAGTGTCACCATTTGGAAACACATGTTCTCGACTACAGTCGAGTCTCTCGACCTGAGTCGCGTAAGTGTGAGTTGAGCCTTACACTTACTGGTGCGTTCAGTGTGAGCAGCTACGGGGGCGCGACAGTCGAGACCGACGACATTTGTGGCCTGCGACAGTAGAGGACTGTTTTAGAGTCCTCTACGGTCGTAGGCCTCGACTGTCGGGAGTGTACGAAAATTGAAGAATCCTCTACTGTCGCCTAACGCAGGCGACATTTGAGGCCTCTTTTTCATGAGTCCTCTACCGTCGCTGGCCTCGAATGTCGCTGGTCTCGACTGTCGGGCCTGTACAAAAATTAGAGACTCGCTTGCAGCAGACGACAGTTGAGGACACATCCTACTGCGATTCCAGACAAAATACATTTTGTAATGATTATAACTTCTGATTTGTTGAAAACCAAATAATGGAAACTTCCTTCATAAAAAAGCATATGAACTTTGAAGGTAGTAGATAGGGCTTATCCTTGAAAATTTCGTTTGTTGTGATGAAGCAACTAAGGTTTATTTACAGTTGTAAAGTTGCAATACTTATTCATAATATGGAAGGAATAATGGGATATAATATATTATTCAATTTCTGGTAAATCCATACAAATTAAATGATAATTCTTTTGGTGCTGTCTACCATTCTGGAGAGCCTAGCGCAGGCGACAGTTGAGGCCTCTTTGTCAGGAGTCCTCTACGGTCGCAGGTCTCGACTGTCGGGAGTGTACAAAAATTAGAGTGGACTCAACTGTCGCCTAACGCAGGCGACATTTGAGGCCTCTTTTTCAGGAGTTCTCTACCGTCGCAGGTCTCGACTGTCGGGAGTGTACAAAAATTAGAGTGGCCTCAACTGTCGCCTAACGCAGGCGACATTTGAGGCCTTTTTTCAGGAGTCCTCTATCGTCGCTGGCCTCGAATGTCGCCGGTCTCTACCGTCGCTGGTCTCGACTGTCGCAGGACTCTTCTGTCGTTTGCCTCGTTTGACATCGACCCAGCAGCTACATGCAAGTCACAACATGTTTCAGTGTCACTTTTTAAATTTTGTTTTCTGGCTCATTCGACATGCACTTGCAAATATACGCATTCGATGTGATCACACACTTACACATGAACATAGTCACATGTATTACACATAATATTACTCATAAATTACACAGAAGTCAATTCCTTTGTAGATACATTCAAGTTTATAGACTTCAATCTTTATCACCAGAAATGTTCACTTTTACTTCCACATCCCCGATTCGGGAACATTTGTCAAAATTTGGAAGAGCTCAACAGTTTAGGACTGTGCCCGTTGTTCTCTCTAGATCATTACGGTTTGTACTTGGACCAATAAATAAAATTAATGAAAGATTTTATTACAACAAAACAATAAACGCTACTTATTGAGGATGTAAATTACTTCAATCAATAATATGATGAGATAACTTATATCTCTGCAAGTAGTAAAAAACTAATCTTCTCGTGACTAATGCTAATTTACTCATATTTGCTTCAACAACAAACATTCATTATTTCGAAAATGTTTGTACATCATGATTATTGTGTACTGCAACACTTTCCTTCTAATTGATAGACAAGCGAATAACATTATGCTTGACATTTAGAAATAAATAATCATTATAAATAGATGAATATTCCATTACTTCAGATGATAGAATAGTTGACTTCAAAAAATCAACAAAAAATCCCCAAAAATAGGCTCCTCTCTCAGGAAATTAAAGGAGAATGAAGAATATTGCTCACATTACAACATTACAGCTCCTCAAAGAACCTTGATTCTGTATATTTATGAAATCATTTGATAATTTGTTAAGGTTAATTTATTTGCACAAATTACACTAATTTATTATCTAATTTTAATCAAATTAATGAAGATAAAACATACTTTTTGGAACATGCAAATCAAAATTGTTGAAACTGTTTTAAGCTGTACTTGCTATTTCTTTCTCAATCATTCATTTTTCAAAATGAGAATATTTAAAGGGATGAATAAAATTATAAAAACGTTCTATTATACTGATGAAACATGGTAATTTCAAATAAATGAAATAATTAAAATTGTTGAAACTGTTTCAAGCTGTACTTGTTATTCCTTTCTCAATCATTCATTTTTTCAAAATGAGAATATTTAAAGGGATGAATAAAATTATAAAAACGTTCTATTATACTGATGAAACATGGTAATTTCAAATAAATGAAATAATTAAAATTGTTGAAACTGTTTCAAGCTGTACTTGTTATTCCTTTCTCAATCATTCATTTTTCAAAATGAGAATATTTAAAGGGATGAATAAAATTATAAAAACGTTCTATTATACTGATGAAACATGGTAATTTTTCAAACTTCAATATTTCTTCAATACAATTGACAAATATAAACGTATTTCTACTTACTTCATGATCCCTATAGAATGGCTCTCTGAGTTGCTCTGGCACTGAATTGTTGAAGGCTTTTGACATCAGCCATTTGACGGTTGCCCTGTGCTTGGCCTGAAACAAAAAATGGAAAAATAATAATTGATATTCTTCACAAATAGAATATTATTCTTATTTACTCCAATCTACTAATATTATTGAGGAATACAAATTTTGGACAACAATTCAGTAAATAAATGAAAATAAAAATTGGCTGAGTATGTTAATATAATATGTCGTGTTCAGCCCAACCCTTGAAAAAGATAGCTTTCAAAACCAATAAACATCTTAATAGCTAATACTGTAGAAATAATATTAATTAAATCCATCAGTCAATATAATTCATTGTACCCACAATATGAAATCTGAAATAATTCAAAGCTCAATGAAGTGAAAAGGATGAGATCCGTGTATAAATAATGTGTGAAATAATTTTAAAACAATCAACAAAATATTCTATATGAGAGATATCAATCAGTCGTTATGATTAATGTATTATTAAGTGTAGGCTACTTTGCTTTACTGAGAGAAATTAGCCTGTTCTGGGATTCGGTTATTGGATTTTTAGAAATTTAGAATTTAGTTCAATTAAAAAGTTGTAAACTGGCATTTCAACGATTGAAAACTCGAGTTCAACCTTTATTTCAACTTTGAACTTCTCTTTTCCTACTACGCTGCTGCAACATTTGAGGCAAAACTCTAGAAGGATTTTGACATGTTTGATATATGATGCCTGTTTCAGACGCATGCCTCTAATCAACATGTATCAGACAACGACAAGCAACCTAGTGTTGAAATAGTGTAGACATAGCAAAACTCTATCTTCAAATGTCAAGGTACCATTTTTTAATCGAGAATCACATTAGCAAATGACAATTCAAAATTAAATTGTAGTAAACGGACAATTGATCAACTCTAAATAAAGGCAACAATAATACTGTGTATTCGATATACAGTATAAAACTACCATAGTGAAGTCCACGTTGTCATGGCAGTTTGATTAGCAATGGTATTCCTATCCTTCTCTATCATTCAAAAAAGCGGATAGCGCTATATCTTTCTCGCTTTGTTCTGTTGCCAGATCGTATTTTAACAATGTAGAATTGATAACTAACTAACCAAATATTTCATCCTAATTATGAAATTATTGAAAAATATAATTTCTTGCTTAATAAAAAAAAGTGCGTTTTTAGCGTTTTCTCAGCTTTATCGAGAACAAATAAACAGAAAATGTTCTTTTCTTTTTTTTTTTTTTTTGCTTAATAAAATATAATTGATTATTTTAAACGATAATGCCTTCTACCGTCTGTAGAAGGCATTGACAATACAGAAGATCGGCTACGTTTTTCTCCTATCTTTCTCCACTGCCATTACAACGTGGGCCTCACTATAGACAGAGAGGTTCATTGAAGAAGGATGGATACTCTATGAATGACTCAATGTCAAGTAACGATGTAGACGCTTATTTAAGGAGGATGAGTATCATCAAATTAAGGCAAGAGGCAAATGACCGGTGACATGGTCAGAGTTGAAAGGTTAAAGTTGATCCATGTTTTAAACCAGCACAGCTCACACAATCGTCATCCTATAGGGTAGCAATATTTATTATTTTATCGATTACGTGATTGTCAATCATCAATCCCAATTCCAAATCAATCATCACAAGATATTTATTGCAATTCAACTATTTTTCACACATATCTCGACAGGTGATCTCTTGAATAATATTCAATTCAAGCACACGACTACAATTTGAGAAACTATGAATTCCAACTAGAATCTAGGGAAAATATCGCCGCTGATCCAAGACAATAAGCAATAACAGCCAACGTGAATGAACGCCATGATGTGAGATGTATTCACGATTCTGGTTATAAATTAGCACTCTCGGAAAAATAAATTATTGCTAATTCAATTGCTTTGTGTGGGCAATAACCTGAATTATTATGAGCCTGGATTATGAAAACCAAACAGTGGAGTGCTTAATACTAGAGAGAGGGAGAGAGAGAAGTGGGAAGAACAACCACGCTTGGTTTTTTATGAGAATCACGCTAGGAAACCGATTGATTTACTAGTGATGTGTGTTTTATAGCTGGTAGAACATCTATTAAATCAATGCATGAAATGATAGAATGATTGATTTGCAGTGAATTGAATGAATAATTCATCATTTCTCATGGAATGGCTGCAGTTTTTATAAATATTGTTAAATTTAAAAAAATGTATAATTATATTAATGAAGTGGAAATACAGTTTTAAGCTTAACACAACTATCACAGAACATCTCTACTTAATCACTCACACCATAGAGGAATGTGTTTAGCAAACACCAACATTTGTCACATATTTTATTGCTTCCCTAACACTAACCTACAGTAAATGAGAAAGGATTCTCTGTTGAACTCATGATGTGAGAATGTGGACCCAATTTCTATTATTATTCAGATCGGCAGGAGTCGTAGAACAGGAGCAGGAGTTACCCCATGCACAGACAAGCTCTGATTGAAGTAACCACTACATATTTATACGTTTCTATGCATATACATACTCATATGATACATACATATAAATCTGAACGTTACCAGCACCATGTTTTCAACCCACAAGGTCGTTATTTTTTGTTCATCCCATTCCCAACTGTAATAGGAAAGGGAAGGCAAATCAAACACACACACGCTGTGTTCATACGTCAATCGACACGATTTCATTAGGTCTCTCATGCTCTTCAAACTCGATCCATCCCAAATTGCTTGTTGAGTTATTGGATGAAACCAGATGGATACTTCGAATGGAGTGATATGATTGTGAGGTGGAAAGTATTTATGAGGCTGAAGGCATTGATAGAAAACTAGACAGTGTCAAAGGAAAAATACTGAACGTTTTTGTACTTATATTACACAGTCAAAATATTACACTTCAAAGCTCAAAAAGAAGCAAATTTTTAATTTAATGTGGAGATAAATTTCTTAGATTATTAAAATAATCTAAAACAATAATTATTATGATAATTATTGTAATAGTATTTTTATTGAGATAGAAAAAATTCACATTCACATCTAAAGGTGCGTACAGATATACGCGCCGCAAACATGAGCAATTCACTTCTAATCAGCTGACTATAACTGTATTTTTACAGAAACGTTAAGATACAGATATAAAAAGCTTGGCATCAGCTGATTAAAAGTGAATTGCTCATGTTCGCGGCGCGTAAATCTGTACGCACCTTAACATTCACAAGTCTACTTGGAAAGTCAATCAAAATCTACTTGGCAAATCCAACAAAATGCTTTAAAAACTTCAAGATAAATTGGTGAAAAGAAACTCTCAGCTCCGTCTTCCAGCGGAACCTATAAATCGAATTTGATTTTTTCTAGTTTTTGGAACAAATAAATAACCATTTTATTGTATTCTTATCATTGAATACAGTCCTCAGGGCAATAACATTATGTATTTAGTAGTAGGCTGCATTAGTAATCAACGGCCCCCCATGCCTTCAAAACCAAGGAGCTGTCTAATTGGTCAATGGGTTGATAGCTGTCATTTTACATTCACATCTCACCTCCAATAGGAAGCAAGCTTGAGAATGTCACATGCAAGTCATTGTCCAATGAGACTACTCGTTAAATTTGAGTTAGTTCTGCCTTTGTTCGCTAGAATTTTCATTTCTATAAAAGTGAAAATATCTGTGTATTATTTGAAAAAAATACTATAATTATGAACTTGGAACGTGATATGATGTTCAAGCGATTAACATAAAAGGGCTGCTGCTATGATTTTGAAAATATGTATTAGCTCTAACCAGGGTCGGGGCGGAAAAAGTAGTTAAATGGAAGTGGAATACTATTCAGAGAATAGAAAAACATTTTTCTGGTTAATTAATATAAGATAAAATTGGAAAATTGCTCTAGAAAAGTCTTTTTAACATTAAAGTAGAATGTTTACAATAGTTAAATCAATTTTTTCAGAACCATAAGGAATTCTGTGGACATTTGTTTCATTTATATGTCTATATGCTTCAGTTCACTATTGTTTCGTTTATAATATTATGTCAAAAGAAAATTCAAGCTCAAACTATAATCATTAATTCTTGAAGGTAATGACTTCAAGTAATGCTTTCAAAAGAAGTGGTTGGCTTACTTCTAATAGTAATAGCAGAGAAAACTTCTATAATTTATATTCTTCTATAATTTATATACTTCTATATTTGTATTCTGTGGTAATAGCATGATAATAATTATTTATAGCTATCAAATACAACCATGTTGCAATAAATCTAGTCTAAAAGGAAAGGTATGTATGCACCTAGAATAAATATAATCGAAGTAAGTACGCTAAGCCATGACGCAGTGCGTCATTCATATTTTCATAGGATGAGGAGAGTCGACACTAAAATGTAATTTACGTGTGCCAGGAGATATCTGAAAGCTCTTAACTATTCACTAACCTAAGATATCAGGTGAGGTGAATAGCTGATTAACTACAAAATCAGCTACAGTATTATTCACAGCATCATGAGATAGATGATAGGTAGATAGAATGAAATGACTTATTCATTCATGACAGAGGATAGAATGAAATAACTGATTCATTCGTGACAGAGCTGCCCTAATTAACATCAAAGGAACACTCTATATTTCTCAGAAACTGTTTTGTGAACAGAATTCTTCAATATTATTTTTAATCATCTCCAAATAATATTTACAAGCTTCGCCCTCGAAAAACACTTATTTTCAATTAATTTTCCCTCTGTGAATCCCGATATTTTTAAAACTGATAACATCCAAGTTCCTATAAATATCATGAACTCACGCAGCAATCAAGGATTTTAATAAGTTATTGATCGACAATCAAAAGTAGAAGGAACTTGTTACTCATTATCAACTTTGCATTGCTTCTACTTTTGTTTAGATGGATAGATAGGTTGCCTTTGTTTGTATTGCTAAGACTAGGATTGAATTAACTATTGAATTGATCGAGTTGAAGAACTAACTTTATTTGCAGTGTCAAAATTCAATAATAGCTTACATGTTAGATGAATAAGAGTGAAATTCGTAATCAAAATATGAAGATCAATCCATATTTATAATTATTTGTTTAAATTCGGAATATTGATTTACAGATGAGTGAATTATAGATATACAACTTGTTAAAAGTAATTAATTCGGGCGAACGTCGATTCTGGGAATAAGCTAAAGCTAACATATAACAAAAACCGTGGTTCATCATTCTAATCTAAAACAAGACAAGAGATTTCTGAATGAATGGGAACAAAACGAAAGTTTAAAACTTTCTGAACATCTGAACTTATTTCTGAACCAAACTTTTTCAGGGTTCACATCCAACGTCATGAATGCAGGCCTATAAATAGTAAAGTAGCAACATTGAAAACTATGAAAGAAGAAAACAAAGTAGAGTATTTCCGGTTTTTATCAAACAGAAAACTTCTATCCTGCTATCCTACTACCAGAGACAAATAATCTAGGAAAAACCTTATAATCTATAAAACCCAAACAATCTATCAGAGATAAAAATATCTTTACTCTGTAAAGATACTCCAGTACTCTTGTACTAGGTTACAAGTGAAGAAATGCCATCCACAAACAGTTCAAGATAATGCAAAAACACACCAACAACCTTGATACACCATATGGTTTGTCAAGTATAAAAATATAACAGTTTCTTTTACAAAAAAGGAATCGAAAGATACACCATTAGAGCATCTTCTTCATTCACTAAGTTTGCAATAGACGTTATCTGTGAAATGATTTATTTTCGGTTATGAGATCAGTATGAATGAGCAAATCTGGCATAAAACTGATAAAATCGTGACAGATGGACAGTAAATGTTTTTACAGCTATCTAAACCATCCATCCGACTGGTAAGTAATGTCGCAATGAGCAATCCTTGAACGATGCTGTAGTACGTGTGTGGATGTCAAGACCGTTCGTAATCGTTCACTGACTTCAAAGTGAGACAAGGTGAGAACAATAATTATTAAATTAAAAGGTGATTCTAACCCACTAAGAATTTAAAATATTCATTCCTGAGATCCCTGAATATATCAGCATTCCTATATACTATATAATTCATACAAGGCCCCGTTTCTCATTCAATCAATTAACTCTGGCGACCACATTCAATGTCCGTAAAATTATAACATTTAACCGTAGGAAATGGATATCATAAAACGGTAGCAATGCAACGGAAAGCAATAAACGAATCTGAAAGCAGAGCAATGAAAACGTCAGTTTACGGCGGTTAAATTCTATGATATCTCGAAACATCTATACATGCTGCACTGCTCTCCCTATTAACTGATGAGTGTTGGCAACACTAACATCCACTATTTTATTAAAATTGACCTACAAAAAGATTCGCTAATCTAATAGTTCTATTTTCAAACGTAATGCCTGATGGTTATGCAAGAGAGGTTATAAACAAACGATGTTCTGCATATGTTAAGAATATGTATAGATCTCATTCTAGCTGCTCTTACTTATTACTGTATTTAATAACTATTATTAAACGAAAATCCCAATTAATTGCTCTAAATCACCCCGAAGACTTCTGCTATTGCAAATATTGACAACAGCGTGAACAGCTAGATGGGAATTCGATGAGCCCTGCTATGCAAAAATTATTTGTCAGCCCGGGATTTAATACTCTGTTGCTCTTTACAAAGCTCAAATTTCAATTATTTTCACCATTTCACCAAACAAAAACTTAAATTTCAAGTATAACTGAATAATAAATTTGTATATGGTATTTAGTGATAATATGGAAATGAAATATCTGAAGAAGTAAATCTATATTAAAAATATAGATATCTAGAATATACGAGAAATATAATACCTCGTACTCGATTAATATCTAGTATAAAATCACATCAATCTATGTAACTTTCATGAGGTGGGTGCAACACATACTGCACTGAGTACAAACCCACAGGCATTTCTAGACAAGGTCATGGTGCAAAGATGCGCAAGCAAATCTCGTTCAGAGGATTACGATCTGGAGGGGGAGGGGGAACGACCATTTCACGAGCGAAAGGCTGCTCATCGATTTGACACGAATCTAGTTAGACTGTATAAATTTGGGGTGAAGAGTCTCCACTCCGTGAGGGGATGCCCGCCCGCCCGGCCGGTCAAGGTAGACACGACTGGCACAGGGAATTCCGAGCAAAAATGTGTGTGAGAAGGTTGCAAATAGAGAGAAATAAGAAGGGACGAGGATGAGGGAGAGAGTATGGAGGGAACAGTATGAAGAGCGAGGAAAACGCTGAGAAGAGGAAATCACGTATGAGAGGAAAATGGTGAGAAAAGAGGTATGAGAGGAAAAACTAGGAGAAGAAGTTATGGGGGAGAAATGTAGGTGAGAGGTATGGAGACTGGAGAGGGAATGATTGGATAACAGTTTGGAGGAATAAAACCGAGATGAGAACTGAGAAAGATACCTGGAGAGTGAGTCACAGTACGAATGAAATACAAGCTAAATTTATTTATTTATTTATTTGTGGATACAATCACAAATCATATAAATATGATTGGGAAGGAACAACAGGCTTGGCCCAAAACCATTTCAAAATTTTTATAATGAAAATTAAGATAAAGAAAGTAAGAGAGAGTGATGATGATGATGATGATGATGATGAAGAGTGAAAAAAGAAAAAAGGTACGGAGGGAAAAGAAGGATATGAAAAAGCCTTGCCAGTACGGATGAGAAAGAAGCTATAACTGAGGGAGAAGGATGAGAACTGATAAAAGTGAAAATGAACGAGTAACTTTTCGATTTTCTTATCTTATCTAAATTTGGGAGAGAAATAGCACAAGGTATACCCTTTCTTCTCTCCTGATCATTTCAATAATGGCTTTTTGTAAAAATAAATGAAAAAAGTGAAAAAAGAAAGATTCAGAAGGATGGGGAGTGATCTATGGTTTGATTAGGGAAGGTGGAGGATTGGAAGAACTATGGCGGGGGGAGGTATGAAGGGAGTAATACTGAGTATGAATGAAAAGAAGAATACTATCAAGGATGAGAAAAGCTATAAGTACGAAATAAGAAAAGAAAGAACAGAGGAAGGAGAATGAGGAAATAGTGGAGTAAACGATGCGAGTGATAGGCACAGATATGACAAGATGATTGATTTGTGAATGATCGAGGTGAACGGAAGAAGAAACAATTGAAGGAAATTGAAGAGGATACAAGATTTTCGAATTTAAAAAAAATGATGAGAGAACATATTATTGAAATTAGAAGGAAGGAGACTTTGAAATGAGATAAAATGAAAACGTTCGAATTGAAACTGAGACAGAAGAAGAAGATGCAAGCACAGAAGGATGTATCATAGATGTAATGATTGGGGAATAAATGATTGAATTGAATTGAATTGAATGACTACCTTTATTTTCCTAGAGAGCGAAGTTGGGGCGCAGTCGGCCCTCTCTTACACGTAACTCTCTATTACAAGATAACAATACAAAAAAATACAAATAATATGATTTGAAAAAAATATTCCAAACAATATAAAAAACAAACCATATCTGTTTATTTAAAATAATAACAAATTTTAAATAATTAAAAAGAGAAGAAAATAAATTAACTTGGAAAAAATGTATATAACAATACTGAATAACAGTAGTGATACTTCATCACTGTAGTGAACAAAAAGAGAACCTAATGTATACAAAATACAAAAAACGACAGATTCTCGAACGAATCTGTACACTTTCTCTAGTAATCAATCTAGTGTTTGCTATACATTCCATTCCAACGCATTATTATAAATCTGATGATGTGAAGGAATAGAAATGAGGATGAAATTGAATGAGGAAATTAGAGAGAATTAGAATTTAACATTGATTACAATTTAAAATTGAGTTAGACGAAAAGGGATTTCGGCAAATATAGAAAAAGAAGAAATTGCATAGAAAAAACGAGAATCGAGAAAGGAAGAAGTAGAGAGAAAGAGTACAAGGAATCACAAAGGGTTAGTAAGAGAGAGACCCAAAATTTAAGTTAGCAAGAAGATTGAAAAGTGAATGGGGGGAGGGATTGAAAGATGTTGAAACGTAGCACGTTGCAGAAAAGAGGAGTAGACAATGATGGAGAAAGACTGTAGTTGTAGGTGGAGGTAACTATGAAAAGAAATAGTTGCAGTTTAAGGAGATGTAAAAGGATAGAAGAAACATAAAGAGGGAATGAAGGAGGAGGATTAGAGGAAGAAGAAGAAGAAGAAGGAGAGGAGAGAGGAGAGATAGCCGTGACCCAGTTCCGAAGGGGGTGGTAGCAGATGACAATACAGTCCCAGACTAGCGCCCTTGCCAAAACCTTACCCCTTGTCCCTCACCAACCTTTCACACAACGACAAACTGTGAAAAGCGCGATATGTTACTAGCATGCCCCCCCCCAACCCTAAAATAGGAAAAACAAGGCATTATACGATGAGTGACGAAATTTCAGCCCGGCTAATACATTCTACATATCGTGTGTTCCGCCGTTGAGCTGTATGCAACAGGATAGTTCATTATTAACGTGTTTTGATATTGCCTCGCCTGCCTGCTCCATAGTGCAGTGCAGCACTACACTGCTGCCTGAAAACGCAATTATTCTCCACTTTATGAACTATGCAAAATGCAATTACAGTTTGCATGACTAATTCATCAGTGGGTGCACACAATAAAAATATTAGACTTGTTTGTTCATGATACTGTATTTAGGATGTCTCCATTCACACGAAATAACACAGAGATTCTGATACTGCATTCTACCAAAGTATACTTCTTATTTAGCTTAGGATGACGCCCATGTGAGACCTAGGCATGTAATTATTACGTGAATCGAAATATTTTTATTTACTTGAAATATATATAATTGAAAATTTTAAATTCATTTTATCGGATAAGGCAATGATGCAACAAGAGCAACATTTAGGTAAAAAACACAATTCCGGGAATTGAAGTTTTATTTTATACATTTCAATGTTTGTTGAATTTTAACATTAAGACCAATCATACTCATTTTTTGAGAATAATATTATAACAATTGTAGTATTGTTGATGATACTTGTCTACTTTGTAGATAAACTATTTGAAGATAAATCTTCAACATAAAATACAAAAATTTAAATATTTGAGTTTTAGTATGAATAATATTGAAGAAATTGAATGGAAACGACTTGATATTGTCAAAACCACTAATTTAGAATTCACAATTTGAGATAGTTGGTTTCGGTTGTTACACTATCATCAATCTCTACTAATCTGTAATATTGAGCAGCAGAAGAATAAAGTTTGCGTGAAGCCAGATTGGCCGTTAGCTTTTGACCAATGAATGTTGAGCTCCATTGTCATTGGTCAAGACAAGACCAAAGTATTCCAAATATGATCCGCTCTTGCCTCGACCAAAGAACCTTCAAAGCTCAACCATGATTGGTCATCAGCTAATGGCAATCTCAGGGCTAGTATAAATTCACACATACTATATACTGCTGCTCAATGTTAAAGTTTTCAGTTTACTATAGATTGATTCATAGTAGAACAACAGAATCTAGTATCAAACATTTCTGTAACTTTGTGTTTAGTTAATAGTATTCACAATATCAAGTAGTTTTCATTCAATATAGATACCTACCACAATATCACATGCACAACAACACAGAAACATTGAAGATATTGAGAAGGTATTGGAATAGTTTATTGGCAATCTGTATTTATGATAATAAAGTATTGTATTGTGTTGAAATGATATTTGTAGAAGTATTGAATTCCACATCTACATGATTGTAATGAGGAATTGTTGATAAAATATATTATAAATTAGGTTTTATGACTACTCCTTATTAAGAATAAAAGTCTACAGTAGCCTATGTAAAAGGTATTGTGTGGTGAAATGTATTCAACGCAAAGAAACATCGGTACTATCACCAAAAGGAATAACGATCAAAATCAATAACATCGACGTACGATAAATCGTATTCCCAAAATCTAAGTTCAAAATATGCTAATACAAAATTGCTCTTGGCTGTTATGAATATTAATTTTCCAGCAATATTACGACGATTCTTCATTATATTATTTTTCGATTAAAATCTACTAACGATCTAGGCTAATAACCGAATTTTCCATTGAAAGGCATTATAGTAATCGCAAATCGAATCTACTTGAGCATCATCGTGAATGGACACGACTACTTGCTGGCACTGGCAAGCACGGAATATCAATTATTCATCTGTTGAAAGCATTTGGGACTCTCAGGCGTAGTAGTGTGTGGAGTCGACTAGAAAAGAGCTACAATTCCCTTGGAATCACTACTGAACTGGAATGCAGTAATTCGTTACACCAGGACATATTCTCTTGGATTGGGTATTCCGTTGTTCAAAGAAGAATGCAATAATCTATTTCGCGTACAACTACAGTAATCTATTTTTTGTGTAGTAGCAGAGACAAACGAATATAATACTCTCTGTATTCTATCCTCTCTGGTAGTAGAGAATGTGATGTAGATATCTACATTAACGACTTGAAGCTACTCAACACCCATTTATGCTTAGGCTATAATGGTATAGAAACAAAAACTAGTCCCTTGTTGTTTTGTATATATATAAATAAGTGGTTGATATGCCATTTTATTGTATTTTTTCTTTAGGGCTACTTTTAAATAAAAGTATTAATCTGAGTAATTAATCACTTGAAAATGGCATTAGTAGCCGAAACATGTCGTGACAAAATAATTGAAAAGGGTACTCAAATTTATATTCTTATTTATAAATAAGTGGTTATGATGGTTTCACTCTATAATTTATTTGGTTTTCTGTTTTACGATTACGATTAATTAAAATTAAGAATCAATTTTTTAAATTCAGAGTGATATTAATAGTTTTATTACCTTGTATCTTTAGATCACCTTCTATACTTGATCTAATAATAATTAGTTTGATCCAATTGAGCAAGTTATTTGTAGACAGAAATTTATTTTTACTCACAGATTGATGCGATTTACCTGATAGTCCAGGCAACGAATGCTCAAATAAAGGTATAGCGGGAAAAGTGTGGAACACAATTTTCAACTCCACAGCTCTTTTATTTAAGGATAGTAAGAGGTTTAACATATCAAAAGTCCTCACCCCTACCCCCTGTGCTAAAGGGGTGGGGGTGGTTTGAAAGTATCATTTTTTCATTTTTCGCATATATCTCGGAGACTATGCATCTTATGAACATTTGTGCAAAATTGAAGCTTACAAAATTACCAACAAGTTTTGTCCTTTACATTTTTTTCCATATTCTCTCATAGTTTCTGAGATATCCGCTCTAGAAGGTGAGACATTTTTTGAAAAACAACTTCTGCCTCCAATTTTTTCATCTTTTTGACCTTATAATTTTTGAACGATTGTTGAAAAAATCCGTGCTGATCATGAGCTGATAGAGCATCAAATTATCTTCAATTTTATATATATTTTCACTATTTTACGCATTTCCCTACGACTGTTGCAACAGTTTTAGTGTTGAGAGTGAAAGTTTTGTTCAGCAACAATAGATCAGTTGACAATGAAATTTGGAGGGAATGTTTGGAACACAATTTTCGACTTTGCAGCTTTGTTGAGACTAGTTTGTGTTTTTTATTTCGAGATTTTTATTTCAATACTTATAAAATATGAAAATGTCACCCAATAGTGGACAAGATGACTCAAATGCTTACAATTTCTTCAAGTCAAAAAAATAGATGTGGGTTCATAGAGTAATTATTTAGTGAAAATAGAATTAAAGAAGAAAATGTGATGGCTGCCAAAATGAGAGACTATGATTGGCAGAGCTATGATGGATGATCTCTCATTGATTAGATGGGTGGATAGTTTATCAACAAATAGCATACCTACAACTTCAAATGGGGATGGATCAGACCCCAGCCAATATATTAACATATTTAATATATATTCATTCATTTTCTAATACCATTGAGAACCAAGAACACTGATAACAACTACTGAAACTCAAAAAATAGAAAATACAAGTACCCCAAGGAGACCGAAATTAATTCAAATACAAGCAACCCAAGAAGACCACAATTAATTCGAACCAATTGGAATACACTTACAATCAAACTACTGAATGAGCTAGATTAGCATAAACGTGGGTTCATTATTAACAAAACACCCAACTAACATTGAAAAATTGAAGCGTGACTGCATTAATGCTGCTATCTTCGGACCACGACTCTTTTACAGCTCTGGAACAACGCTTCTTTTTCTTTAGTAGGATGGCACTCCAACTCAAGTGCTGTTGTGGTAGACCACGAAGTCTGCGCTACAATACGGTACCCAAAAGTACAGTGTGTGTATATACTCTATGCAGTCTTGTATATTCCCTGGACTGGTCATGAGTTTCATGCTAGTGTACTCTTGGAAACAATTTAGGTAACATACCGGAAACTAATTTCCACAATTTGCATGTATCTTTTACAAGCAAGTGGCCTGTTTAATAGGGGTTTCTTGCACACTGCATGAAAATCGACTTGAGATTCGATAAAAGCACATTTTTCAACACTTCCTTACCGGATGTGCGTTAATCGAACATTGAACTCATGAACGGTCAATCCAATGACTGATCATTTTATTTTCGAAATAAAGTGGGCTGTAAATAACATCTACATCAATTATTAAAATATTCATTATAGCTGAGTGTATTCAATAAATATATAAAACCAGAACTTTATTTTCGATCGTACAAGAATGCAAAAAAATAGATTCATTTATACCATTAAAAAAACTAATATCCTTGAGCCTTGGTTATTGATGGCTATTGAGAGGTGAACGTTGTTATTAGATTAAGGAGTTCATCAATATTAATTTTTTTTTTCAAATTATGAACGTGCAAAATTTAAATTAATTTAAAAATTGAGAAATTTATCCTATACTATGAAACGAGCAATTTCTGTTTATATGCTTACATGTTTGCATGTTTGTATTTCAACGGATCTCGAAAACGGCTCTAACGACTCTCACGAAATTCAGAACATAGTAGGTTTATAATATAAAAATTCGATTGCACTAGGTTTCATCCCTGGGAAAACTCGCTGAAGGACATTAAAAGGATAATTATTATTTATCCTTGGAAAAACAGCTGATAATAATTATTTCGTCGTCTGTTGATGATGGAAGTGAGTGAGCGAGTTCATGTGTGTGGGACTGTGTCAAAATTATTGTAATCTTGTAATTATTGTGAAATTTTTGTTGTTTGAACTTTTGTAATCATTCAATCAGGTACTTAGTGCCGGTTGCAAAAAAGCCGGGTTATTTTCAATCCTGATTAATTCCAGTAGATCCATCTTTTTGAAATGGTCTTCTCTGATTTGGTTCACGTGAAATTAATCCGGATTAAAATTTAACCGGCTTTTGTGCAACCGGGCCTTTGTGAGGGAAATTTTCACATTCCTCTGGGAATTAATCTCAATTTACTGTGATTAGATAGAACATTTCTGTATGAACTATGAATGTTATTATAATTTCTTCATTCGTAATAAATGTTTAATGATTTTGTAGTCCAGAGCGAAGCTCGGTCCCCGATATTATTATATTAAGGCCCTTGTTATACGGACAGAAAAAACGCGACAGATAAAACGCCGACGCTGAACTAACAATTCAGTGCTGTTATACGAGCAGCAATAACGCCGCGTCGTCGACGCCAGGGAGCTGTTATACGAGCAGCAAACACGCCGCGGCAGGCTCCGAGGGAGCCAATAGGGAGAAGTGTACGCCCGGAGGAGTATGGTGGGGGGGAAGTACGGATCTGCCGCGTAAAAGCTGCCCGTATAACAGTACTCGCGTCATTTCTATCGCGTTTTTTCTGCCAATTTTACCGGTCCGGTCGCGTTGTCGACGCTGACGCCGGGTTTACAGGGTCCGACGCGACAGATAAAACGTTCGTATAACTTGCACACAGTGACGTCCATTGCTCGGTAGGCTAGGCGTCTACGTGGCGAAAAATCTGTCGCGTTTTTTCTGTCCGTATAACATGGGCCTAAGTCAAACCCAAGTGGTAAGAATCTGAAATATGTGAGCCTGAAAACTTTGAGATATATAAACCTTGTTGAGATTATACTCGATTTATAAATTGGGAGTTCCTTCACGCAGTCTCACAGGTTAATATTATTAATGAATCGAACATCAAATATATGTTCTAATTCTAACACTAGAAAGGGAAATGCATAAATCATCAAATTTATGACATAAACATCATGCATTCAAAAATAATACCACGATAAGTAAATCCCTTGTCTCCTGAATAACAAATTATCTTAGTCAATCAGGAAACGTTGGGGGTTGATAGATAGCAGCCAATATTCGAGTACACAAGCTCAAGTGTATGAATCGGATGCGCAAGTACTCAAGCTGATTGAAGGCGGAAATTTGTGTGGGGTGTTTGAACTCTCTTTAAAGGGGGAAGGGGGTTTTCACTGCCTTCTTGATCGCGTGAGAGTGCCATTGCCAGACTACAAGGTTTGGCCAACAGTTTGCATAGTAATGAATGACAGAAGCACCACCACCACCACCACCACCACAAGCAAAGCAAGCCGACTTAATAAGTCCAGCTGCTTCGTTGTTGCTCCGCAAACAAAGCCTTTGTATCGAAGCAAAGAACACTGACCTGATACACTCAATGGCAAAGAAATGGGTCAAATATATTCCTACCGCATAATAACCACGCAAACTATGGAAGGTAGCACTGCGATTTGCCTTGCAAATGTGCTACGAAATGCAAGTTTGGTACGTTTTTTAGTGCGCCGCGCGATAAGCTGGAATCAGATGTGAGTCAGTGTGGCTTTACGCTTGATTGACTGGAAGGCGTATCTATATGAATGACGGTTTCCTGGTTGTAAGGTTAGTCTGTCATCATCTAATACCGATCAAACAAAAATAAATTTAGATCCTCTAAAAATAAACCGTATAATAGAAATCTGTAGCCTTACAGATATATAGATAAAAAATCATCTCTATCGCAACATTTTGTACAGAGTGTTTCAGAGAAACGGGAAATTTTGAAAGTTAAATAATTTCAAGAAAAGCAAATCTTTAAATAATGTTTTTCATATTTAATAGTAAAAATAATGCAATTTTAGAATAAATTATACCGTAAAATTTATTTTTTGAACATGTTATCTTGCAGGTATGTTTCTTTTCTACGCAAACATTCCTGTAGTCTCTTCATCATATTGTCCATGGTTTGACGTAACATTACAACTGGAATTTGAAATCACTTCTCGAATCTTGGCTTTCAATTCTTCCGTTGTTGCAGAATTAAAAGCCAAGATTCGAGAAGCGATTTCAGAAATTCCAGTTGTAATGTAATGTCAAACCATGCATGGACAATGTGATGAAGAGACAACAGGATTGTTTGCGTAGAAAAGAAACATACCTGCAAGATATCATCTTCAAAAAATAAATGTTACGGTATTATTTATTCCAAAATGGCATTATTCTTACTATTGAATGGTAATATTAAAAACGTTATTTATAGATTTGTTTTGCTTGAAATTATTTAACTTTCAAAATTTCTCGTTTCTCTGAAACACCCTGTATTTGACAACCACCCTTTGGAGGTTACTAAATTTCCCCCTTCCAGAAAATTTCACAAAAGTTCCGTAAAACGGGAGACCCAAGCTAAGTTTAGAAATTGTTCCCAGGAAAAATGTATATTTTCCCTTAGTTATCCAGTAACCCGTTGTTTGGCTTTTAATACCCAAGATGTTACAGATCATTTGACTTTAAAACATTTTCAGTGACGTAATAGTTTGAAATGCATTCATACATTATAAATATGAAGTTTGATTCGACCATACAAACACTGGCTAAAAAAATATGCTATTCTGGAGTACTTAATAACTAAAAATATAAACTATTATAAACTATTCTGGAGTACTTGAATCCCTTAACCTTTTGTCTTGAACATTTCTTTTCACAAAGTTAAAATTATAAATGACTATGATACATTGTACATATCCGACGACACTTCATTGCAAAGTAAATAACGATAACAGTACTTATACTAAAGTTGTAAATTTTGATAGAGTTTCTTCAACAATTTGGTAAGTTACAATCCTCTCCCATTCAAATCCTTGATAAACAGTTATCTCTTGAAATTCATGCATAGCCACCTTTCTGGATAGTAATTAATTTCAAGTACAGTAAACACTGTATAAGGTCGAGGAATGTCAGCCAAGGAAGGCAAGGACATGTTTTCTCATGAAAGCACTCGCTTGCTTGCTGCTATCAGCTGTGACCATATTAGAGCAAGGAGTGCTCTGAGCTGCATGCTCATCTCACACCGGTGCTATCAAAAGGTGAGACCGATCATTCCAACATTTTGACGTGCGTGTCATATGCTCAGTGCTCACCCCTTATCATATCATTTCCAGCATTCTTTGAATGCTTTTTCAGTCAATACGTTGACGTCACCGCATCAACGTTTCGTGACAGCCACTACTACGTATTTGTCTCTGGAAAACGAGAAACCTCGATGGGACGAAATTTTCAAAATCCCCAGTAACCTCTTCAAATATTGATGCTGAAACACCTTTATATTGTGTTGAAGAAATTCGAATAGAAACCACGATAACGATAGTCGTCTGTGGCAAGGCCTATACATACAAAAACCTTGATTCATACAACGCACACCCTTTGCTCAAATCATAGAATGAACAATTTGTTCTATGCTCAGATACTAGACGGATGGAACCTCTATAAAATATAGTTCTCACGCGAACTACTTACTCCACTTACTCTACTTAGTTCTCACTCCATAGCATGTAGTTTTCAATTAATGTCTTAGATAAGATTCAGGATTTATCGTATGAAAAAATAACTTGTTCCGATAAATAGAATGACTACATAAATGCAGTACGAACTAAGAACTAAACTGTACGTATTTATAGTATTCACAGTTTAAAAGACTCAAGTTCAGTAAACGGTAGTTCATTATAAAGACGTTATTCTAGTAATTGAAGAGACTTGAAATGTTGTCAAAAATCCACTTTATTTGAATAAAAATTAATATTTTACAGGAGCATGCTCCTTCATTTTTATTCAAATAAAGTGGATTTTTGACAACATTTTAAGTCTCTTCAATTATGGAAAAGTTCCACAACATCAACATTCACGCTACAACGATATTCTAGAACAAGATAAATCTCATTAGAACTAATTGCACATTAAACCTTGATACGACTAATTCAAACAAATCTAAAACCTCTTCGAACCTCGACAAATATTTGTACCTCTTCACCACAGGTAACTCGAAGAGACAATTTTTCCTGATACATGAGATTTGTCTCATCTAGGTTCGTCTGTATCGTGTGAGTGGATTAAAAATTTGGACCAAGAAATAAAAGGTTCAACATCATATTATTCTTTACTACTTGTTAAAATTACATCCTATCCACGAAAAATCAAGCAGATAATAAAATAAAAACCAGTTTATTAATGAGAGAGAAAAAGAGAGTCATAATAAGGTTTGAGGTGGAAAAATTATCACGGAAATGTGGCAAATAAAAAACTGAACTATGTAGTTGAGGTGTGAGGAGGAGGGGCAATAATCAGCAAGAAAGAAGCAATTATAGCAGAGTAATAGGAGAGGGAAGGAAGAAATAAGAGAAGCGACTACAACTCATTAACAAGAGCCATAGCTTTGCAACGGCTGAGAGGAATACAACGTCATTAAAAGCGTCTACCGGGATGCTATACTAGTGCATTACAATGGTCAATGCCAGGAGACCCATGAACTAGAACTTGAATAGAAATGCAGTGGAGGAAAGTGAAAGAAATCTAACTCAGTTTAGAGTGTAGTGTGATCATTAGGTGCTTACAGACTGAAACTTGTAGAGGAAGTGGACAAGTGGACAGACTGAAAAGTGGTCAATAGGTGTGTAAGGGTGTAGATAAAAAATAGCACAAGAAGATATCCCATGGTATATGTCAATTATGAGCAAATTTCAATCTCAACTCAAGCAGATAGTCCTAGTAGTTCATTTTGGTGAAGCAATGTGACGCTGGTAGCCTCTCATTTTTGCCGTTCTTACACTCTTACCCGGCCAAAACAGTAATATAATAGACAGTAGACGACTGTAATCGGCTTGAGATGTCAAAAAATCGGCTTCGAATTTGGAACATGAACGACCTACACCATGGGATGGTTTCTTATGCTATCTTTTCTCTATAGACAGTAGTCAACTGTAATCGGTTTGAGTTGACAAAACATGGGCTTGAAATTTGAAACATAAACGACCTATATCATCTTCTTATGCTAAATTTTCTCTATGGTAAGGGTCATTATGCACCATCTTGATGTGTCCTTGCAAACATTTTTTTCCAAAATTAGCATACCGTACAATACTTTTAATTTTATTAATGAAAGTTGTATTGTGGAGATTAATAACGACGGAACAGCCGAAGGTATTTTCTCGATTTTCCAATAGATAATTGGTTGTGATCATTTCAAGTCGTTTTATTGAATAATAGTTGTCTATCCCAGGTGATTTTTGATGATAAATGAAAAATTGAAATAATCCAAATCAACAACATCTTCATTGTATAAATATTGTATCCTATACTATTAAACGAGCAGCTTCTGTTTATATATTTAGATGTTTGGATGTTTCGATGTTTATATATGTTTGTATCTCGAAAACGGCTCTTACGATTCCCACGAAATTCAGAACATAGTAGGTTTATAATATCAAGATTCGATTGCACTAGGTCTCAATCCCTGGGAAAACTCGCTGAAGGACATTAAAAGGATAATTATTATTCATCCTTGGAAAAACAGATGATAATAATTATTTCGTTGTCTGTTGGTGATGGAAGTGAGAGAGCGAGTTCATGTGTGTGGGACTGTGTCAAAATTATGACTCAGCTGTTGAACTTTTGTAATCATACAAATCAGGTGCTTAGTGCCGGTTACAAAAAAGACGGGTTATTTTCAATCCTGATTAATTCCAGTAGATCCATCTTTTTGAAATGGTCTTTTCTGATTTGGTTCACGTGAAGTTAATCAGGATTAAAATTTAACCGGCTTTTGTGCAACTGGGCCTTTGTGAGGGAAATTTTTGCATTCCTCTGGAATTAATCTCAATTCACTGTGATTAGATAGAACATTTCTGTATGAATGTTATGATAATTTCTTCTTTCTTAATAAATTGTTTATGCTTTTGTACTCCAGAGCGAAGCTCGGTCCCCGATATTGGAATGTTATAAGAGTATGATAAATTGATCAAAATACTGGAGAATTGATCAAAAAGTTGGAGAACTCAAAACGATTTTCACTTCAAACTTAGCCAGTTCACATAATAAAGCGCGAGGATATTCTGAGCTGGCATTCAGCTAGTGCTAGCTTTTATTTATTGTATCATAACGGTCAAAATGAAATACTGAGTGTTGTTGCATTTTCCCGTCCCATCCACTGAGAAAATCGAGGTTTTGTTGCCTTTCCACCACCCCCCCCCCCCCCAATCACATCATCTCCTTCACCCTGGAGCTTGCAAGTTTCTCCAATTTATACTGAACATTGTAAATTCCATGGCGCCAAGCACTACAAACCCCACAAAATCTCTCATACAGAAATTTTAGATATAGTGAAAAGTTGTGTTTCCTGAAAACATTCCAGACAACAAGAGAAACCTGATCGAGTATTCCATTTACAGATAGAATACTGTATTGATATTCTAAGGCAAGGCGCACACCAGTTAGTCAAGACAAGACAAGACATGATTAGTCACGTTTAGTCACAATACTTCACATTGTTGCTTATGACGCAACTCACACTGATTAGTCATTGCAATTAGACTAAACTTCACAAGAAACTAAGTGAAGTATTGTGACTAAACGTGACTAGTCTTGTCTTGACTAACCGGTGTACGCCCAGCCTTAGAAAAGAAACAGAAAAATAATTTAGAGTACATAACATCTTGAGATCTTGAGATGACTCACAGACTATGTTGGTGCTTTCAGAAAGGATTAGTTAACAAAAATAGACCATTCTTAAAAATATCAAGACGAAGCACATTACTGATCGATAAAGATTAGTATCATAAACCTCAACAACAGTTCAATGCACGATTTATTTTTCTCCCAGTAGTCTATTGGTCTTCCAAGAAATACAGAAGAGTGTAGAACTAGTGTATTTATTCACTCTACTTGAAGGATACAGATCAACAGATAAAAGATTGTACTTAGACTTGGCAGTTGATCAATCAATCATTAGTATCAAAATCAACTGATACTAGAAAATGTCTAAGCAAAGTTGAATAAAAGTTAAAAAATAACATCAATGAAGTTAGAAAACAAGCAGGACTGGACCGACATAACTTTTTTATTAATAGTATTTCTCCAGTAAAATACCTCAACTATTTTCCAAACGAATTTTATTTTCATTGATTATATTATCTAATATACCATACAACTTACGACTCTGCAAACCGGAATTTATTCGATACATATATTATTTATTAACTCACCGACAGTTGAAAGATTTCAGCATAGGAATTCAGTGAGTACTACACTATTATTGAGAACAGGTTCAAATTTGTACGCATGAAACCGGTTTGAAGGGCCTCACACAGATCAACAGCATTCATCTATGAACAGTGACCCCATCAGGCGTGGCGGCTTCGTGAAAGTGTTCACATCAAAATTTTATGTTTACAGACGGTAACTTACTCTCTCCTTTCAAATTCAAGCAAAACAAAACTGTTCTTAGCTGAGATCTGCGACCATACAGAATTGAACTACTATTTGAAACACGCTCACATGCACAAATAATACACCATGTGTTAGGTGGTTGAAATCACAGTATTCACATGAAAAAGCTTCTTCTATATACCGTGGATGAGAATGATGATATTTAGGCGCTATTCAATTTTATAATGAAATTAAAAATCGATGAATACGAGTAGCATTTTTGATATATTTTATCACTTACTGAAACCCCATTTTAAATTGTATCTGAAAACTCTGAACGGAAATACCACTGGAAGCAATACCACACTCCACATTAAAAGAAAATAAGGAATCGCATTTATTATTCACAATTCAGCAAAAGGAAATTGTAATAAATAACCGGAAAAGATGTTCTCTATTTTGTGGAATGGAGCTACCACGGTTTCAAACAAGCTACTAAAAACTCAGAGCTACATTTCACGTCCAATCTGGCTCGCGTGACTGGAATAATACAGTATAAAAGAGGGGCAATAGATCTAATGCATTCGCTCACAGAAATAGACGAGATACTGAAATATCAAGAGACAGAAATTCCAGTAAATAATTACCTCAATGCGAGGAGACATCACGACAGGAACGTTTCGAGGGAAGGTTGTTGATTCAGAACATATTTTTCAAAAATTTGTCTTTTTTATTTCAAAAATCGATATTGAATGAGAGTTACTTTTTTTCAGAATGCACTACTCAAGATTTGCACAGAAATCGATACTGGAGTGAAACTTCAAAATATGTGATAGCAGTAGAAAAGAAGGTGAAATCCAACTTCAACTCCAAAAAATCAAATAACAATTATTGATTTCCAAATATTGTATTTGATTACATAGCCTTGAAGCAGAGATGAAAGAAATAATCTAGTTTTATTTACCCTATGCTTGAAGCAGTCGAGCTGAGACAAAGTATAAATTAATTATGTTCCGTTTCTGTTCTAGTGCGGATGTTCAAACTTACAAGTCCAATCCCCCATTTGAGTGGAAATGTTCTATCCACTATTCAACCCAAATATAAAAAACGTGAAAGTTTGCATTGAAACTCTAATGGTAACTAGAGGGAGCAAAAGAAAAATTAGTTGCACATTCAAAAACGCAAATAGCAAAAGTTCTTAGCAATGGTGTTACTTTTATTTTGCACCATATTTAAAAGTGCGTTCAAGAGTGGTACAAGTAAACCCATGTTAGTTATACTGAGGGATCTGGATTCTTATGTATTTGATATATTGAAAGTACTGTCAGAGAAAACCTATTCAGATTGTTTAGATCCTATAAGATTGTTTATTTTATGATACTGTATAGAGAATTGAATAAGAAGTAATCTTTGAATGATGTATAATAGACATGTACAACACACAGGAAAATGAAGAACACACAGTACTCTATCAATGAACAATACATTACCAGTTTCTACAAAAAAAATAAATAAAAACAATAGACCAGGAATAGTTTGTTACTTGGGTATACATACAGTACAAATAATAGAATACAGTACCTAGCATAGAAAAATTATTATAACTGAACAAAAACAATGGAATAACACCAAATAAGGATCGATTAGTGTAAACTGGCTACGGGCATTGAGAAGATTGCGGTAGAAAACAAAAGGAAGATAATGACCAAAAGGAAGAGCACAGAATAAAGTATAATAACGAAGAGTACAACACGCAAGGGCGTGTAGAGGCTGGGCAAGGGCAAAGTCACATAGGAAGACAGTAGTCAGCTGCCAATTGGATCCAAATAAGGCGAGAACAACTTGGCTTCATATCACGTGAAACAACAAACAGAAATATGAGATCAACCGAGTCCTTCACGGTCACTACATCACAACATATTACATTCCTCTTCCACGTTTTTCACACCAAATAGAGTTCAACATATACACTACTCCTTATTATTTAAAATGTTTTTCATACAAGCTGTAAGTCCAACATTATACTGTACTCCTTATTATTTATAATGTGTTTCATATAAGCTGTATGTCTGGGTTGCCCAAAGACAGTGATGTCAGAAGCCCTGAAATTGATCAGGTGTTCTGATATCAAACCTGAACCAGCTATGACACTCGATATTCATCCATTTATTTGTTTAGGAAGAAATTCAGTGAAAACTCCTAAATATTCATGATAAGTCTGAATTGATTCCACTGTAGTAGGAAATTAGCTTCAAGGCATTCTGCAGGCAGACCAGTTGTAGTCCACCCATGAATTACAATAGACTGATTTCGCACACTACCTGCTATGCAACTTCCTTGTTCAATGATTTGAATTAAGTGATGTTGAAAAAAAACCTGAATATACAGTTGAACCGTCAATAAACAGCCGTGAGCCGTCTCAAGTCAGAAATCAATTAAATAATGCAATTTGTAGTTAAGAATGGATTGAAAAGGAATAATTATACAGAATAAAATCGTATAATAGATTTGAATATTAATCATTACAAAAACGCGAGTCATGTTTCATTCAAGTTTGTGCGTATTTCATAAATTTTTTAACTTTCTCAGTGGCAAGATTTTACAACAGATATCAGGCGATTCAAATTAGCTTGCAAATCAAAATAGGACCAAATCAGAAAAAATAATACATCGGAGAATTACATACAAGATTCCTATGAACTAATTGTGAGCATTCTCATTACCATGTTTGATTGTTATACATGAAGTGTTGCACAATGACAATTGAACTAAAGAATTCTACTATCTATTATGTGATGTACTACATAATAAGGAATTATTGGGAAGCAATTCAGGAATGCCATGCAAGTCCAACAATCTATATTATAATAAAGGAAAAAACTGGCTATACACATACGGGATAGGAAATTCACGAATGATGCATCATCACGTCTGAACTATTGGACTTTGTCTCACGTCTGAACTTGAAATTTTGCATATAGATTCTTAATTTACCGAGGATGGTTAAAGGTCTATTTTAAATTCTTTAAGATTTCAGTAGGTCAAGTTTTTAATTAGACCCTTGCGGAGCACGGGTTACCTGCTAGTCATAGATAAGATGAGTTTCAGAACAAAAAATGATCTTTCTATTAATGTGAGTCGCGATTTGGCAGGATTAATAATTGACATTGAAGTTGATTATTCTGTCTAAAACGACTGAATACTCCTTACAAGAAGTGATCTTCAACAAGATTCATAACCGGATAGGAATGAAAAAATACAATACTGTATAGTATTTTTCAGGTTCTTCATATGAAATTTTCATTTCTATATACCAAGGAAATAATAAAATACAAAGGTATCTCCCAATCACATGGAACAAAATAAAATAATTTTAAAAAATCAAGATTAAGCCCAAGTTTCATAGGGAATGTAGATTGGCTGCATATTTCAACAAAGTTGAATGCTATTTTTACCAAGGAAAAATAATAAACATAAAAAATCATTTACCAAGGAAATGATAAAATACAAAGGTATCTCCCAGTCACATGGAACAAAATAAAATAATTTTAAAAAATCAAGATTAAGCCCAAGTTTCATAGGGAATGTAGATTGGCTGCATATTTCAACAAAGTTGAATGCTATTTTTCATTTACAGAGAGAAAAGAGTTATAAAGGTAGGCGCACACAGATCGTCATCGGACGGACGGCACGCATCGGACGGATCGGATTATTATATTTTCCTACAGTTACGTTGAAAAGTGGCCATTGCTGCACTGATTACAGAACGCAAAGAATCACTTTTCCGCTCTAGTGCGGGAAAAATTTTCTGCACTCCAGATTTGCAACATGGCAAGGCAAAATACTTAGTAGGTTATATGGAGTAACAGTGCAGCAAAATCAAAATGAAGTTGGTAACAGTGACTGGGCTGCTATAGTGAGCAGAGGTGCAACGAAGCACAACGCGCTAATTATTACTATTATATATTATAACCAAGGACAACGAGGACTTTAGGATTTTAGGATTAAGGTTTTTATCAATAATAAAATTACACAGAAAAACATTTGATGCATTTCAGGCAATTTTACCCATAATTACCCACTTTTCATATTCAATGGTAACTGTAGGAAAAACTTAATGTGAAATACGTGCGCAAAGTTCCTCTGCTGCACTCAAGAAACCATTCCGCCCTCGCCTACGGCTCGGGCGTAAACGTTTCTTTCGGTGCAGCAAACTGTCACTTTGCGCACTAGTTGCACAAATAACTATTGATGCATTGTTTTCAATATTAGAGTGCCCATACCTATCCGCATCCGTATAGGTATGCGCACTCCAATTGAAAACAAAGCATCAAATATAATAATCCGATCCGTCCGATGCGTGCCGTCCGTCCGATGACGATCTGTGTGCGTCTACCTTTAGAATCAATAAAAACGAGAGCTCTAGTTATACGATACAAAAAGTGAGAATTTATTAGAAGTAATTGAATCTAAATTTGCAGTTGAAGACGCAAATATACTAATAATAATGACATGTCAACAAATTCGATTCGGCATTTTTGTAGCATCTGGCCATCAACTCCGTCTTGCTTTTGAATATGGTTAGGTCTATCAATTAAAATAGTGTGACGTCTGAAAATCTTAAAAGGAAGCCCTGGCGACAAGTCGACATAAGGTTTGTGTCAGATACATTCGTTAGATTTGGTTTCCTTTTTCGGATGCACACTGGTAAATTTCAACTAGCAACATCTAAAAGGAGAGATCGTCTATGACATGTTTTCTAACGTTTAATCAAAAGCATAACTCATTGACAATTTGTGATTTAATCATCCTGTTTTCCTAATGAAGACGGTTGATATTAGAAAGTTCAGATCGTTTCATATTGATTGACTAAGTCAATTTTATGATAAAGAATATAAAGATACAGTAGATAGATTGATAGATCTTTCTTGATCCATTAAAATCTTATTTATTTAATTGACAATCACAAATCATAATTATAATATAATATGATTGGGAGAAGACAACAGGCATAGCCCAAAACTGTCTTCTCCCAGAAAAAAGAATGAGGTTATAAATTCACTTATTATGCATAATATCACGTCAAAGATTAGAACATCTACACACATAATAGATTCCAAGTCAATAAGTTAGCGAATAATATTGTCAATAAGATATAATGCCTATATGGTTAAAGAGATAAAGATACAGTATCAACAAGATAAAGATCCACTAGTACTAATTTTTAGAAATGAATAATTTTTTCCTGATTAGTATGAGAACAAATTTGAAACAAAAGAATATCATGGATTAAGGGAAAAAATCTCAATATCTCAAGACATTAAAATATAGCAGTTTGAATCACAAAGAATTCACGATAGATCTTGTTGTAGAGGAGTTTGTTATGGAGCAAATGAAGGTAAGAAAATAATATAATGGTAAAATACAACAGAGAAGGTGGGCGATAACATACTCTCAAGTGCAAGATCCCACATGCTTTTCTTGAGTACACCTCACTGCTTCCAAACAATGCAATCCACATAGCATCATGTCTCAATCCTACATAATTTCAGTACAATATTGAATACAAAATACATTAAATCAACATTTATAATACGTGAATTATTTTATGTATAAGTTGTAGATAAGATTTCATACTATAGGTTGCATAGCAATTTCTATTTTAATTTTGTTGGTGATATTGCGGAAAACCATTAAGGGAATAGAAGTGGACCTATTGGTTCGAAGGACACCTGATATTCAATTGGATATAACCAATTATCATAATCATCATCCATCATGGACTAGGCTTGTAAAGCCTGTTCCGGTGTCCACCGCCCTTACCGTCCATAACCAATTTATTATATCATTTAAAACTACACAGATTGGAAAAATGTTCAATTAAAATCAGAACAGAGAGTGCAACAATAAATAATATGAAGCTTCTGAACTGCTCTGTAATATGACATTCATTACACATTTCATCCTACTGATGTAGGCTAACCCTACATGGATACTTATCATGTGAACACGGTTGCCAAGGTCTGTTTTAGAAAAGAACGTAGATAAAAGTAAATAACTAGTTGAAAGTAGAGTTTTATGAAGAGTTTTGGTGAGATACGTTCAAAGATGATGTTTTATTTTTATCTTGTTGGATGTAAAACTTTTGATGAATTAAGTGTCAATTACACTTACAATTACTTTTCCACCTCTAACCACTCTTCAAAATATTCAATCCATATCTCCTCCTATCTCTTCCTCCTACTTGACTATCCTTTCTCCAGTTCTGAAGCGGCAAAAAAGCTCACAAATAACAGGCACACCATACCGAATCGCGGCTGCATTCCAGTAATGACTGCAAGCTGCAATGCGTCAAGCCGCAAGACAACCCTTGGATGTTCTACTCCAAAATATCACGCTCCGATTCATTCGAAACCCGTTAACTCACTTCTCTCTCAATGTACAGGTGTACAAGTAAAGAACAAGATTGTTCAAACAATATCTGCACAATCCACATCCGAGAACTTTAATTAGAAGCCGAATAAAAAGGAAAGGTGAGGATTTGTAGAGTACAACAATCAGGTACTGTAATACTGTAGTACTTTCAGAACACTTTTGCTACCTCACGGTATATGCGCATAGCAGGTGACAACAATTTGGAGGTGTGGGATTAACTTGTGGTTTCGCAGCCAAACTGACTGTTAAGCCCTGCACACACACATCGATTTTTGCTCGTACGATATTTTTCCATCCTTATGGATTCTATCAGATTAAACGGAACTTGACAAACATCATCTGTTAGATCTAATAGAATTTATAAGGACGGAAAGATATCGTACGAACAAACATCGATGTATTTGTAGCTAGCCTAACACTCTAATGCTGTTAGCAATATAATTAACAAAGATCTGGTGTGGCGCACTCACACAACTTTCCTTGCCGTTATGAAAATTGATCACCTGACGCTAGTGTTCACGCGCATCTCAAGTCTATAATATTCTAAGATCTTAGCCAGCTGGTGACATGACTATAATGCTGGAGACACACGAGGTCTGCTATCTCTTCATAGTGAATCATTTAATAGAATCAACAGTTGCCAACAGTTTGCAATTATTGATGATCACATTTTCTCGAATTTCGAGCTTATTTTCAATTTTTAGGTGAAAATGTTACACAACATTATTTGTAGAGATTTTCATGCTCAATCCTTTCCATTTAAAATTTTTTGTTTAAATTGTATCTGAAGACTGATAATTGGGAACTAAAATCAAACTTTGCATAGATGGGGCGAAGCTCCTGAAATTTTTACAGATATGAGACTTAAGGCAGTTGATAGAGCTTATTAATGACTATTATAGGTATAAATTAGATCAAAATCGTTGTAGCCGTTTCCGAGAAAATCGCGAAAACCCTGTTTTTGACAACATTTTCGCCGCCATCTTGAATTGCATTTGATTGAAATTGTTCGTGTCAGATACTTATAGTGTAAGGACCTTAAGTTCCAAATTTCAAGTCATTCCGTTGATTGGGAGACGAGATATCGTGTACACAAACGCACATACACTCATACACACACACACACACACACACCACACACACACACACACACACACACACACACACACACACACACACACACACACACACCACCACACACACACACCACACACACACACACACACACACACACACACACACACACACCACACACACACACAACCACACACACACACACACACACACACACCACACACACACACACACACACACAACACACACACACACACACACACACACACACACACACACACACACACACACAACACACACACACACACCAATACCTGAAACCCACTTTTTTGGACTCAGGTGACCTTGAAACGTATAGAAATTTGGAAATTGAGGTACCTTAATTTTTTTCGGAAAGCAATACTTTCCTTACCTATGGTAATAGGGCAAGAAAAGTAACAATATTGGTGGTTTTCTTGCATAATAGGTGTTTTCATAAGTAATAAAAAAATGAGAGAGGGCTTCCTCGCAATATTTTTTTGTTTTCTTGTTTAGAGAGATCCCTACACAAGGTTCTTTAGCTTCACATTTTAAGCTTCGGAATTGGAAGCATGAAAATGAGATGATTTTGATAACAATTTTTGGAGGTGTGCAGGAAAGTGAAAATTATATCTAGTAGAGTTGCAGAGATGTTTATGAACTGATGAATCTACTTATCAATGAATTTGATTGATAATATATACCCAAAAATTACCTTATAAAAACCCCATACAGTCTCCATCCAAATTAAAAATTTACTCATACAATGTCATTTTATCAATCATTGCATAATGTGATTAATTAATAGTAATGCCGCTATAGTAGACGATTTTAAATTGATATGCTAATGAATGCTGGGACAGAATCCAGTTAAAAATTGGGAGAAAGTTGTATGAACTTTGATAAAAGTTCGCCTGGCTGAAGAGCGGCGCTCGCACCGTTTGTCAGCCGGGAAATATAAACAGCGAAGGTGAATTTACAAGTTGGCCGATGAATAAATTACAGACTTCCACCGTTGGGAGTTCGCAATCCCTTCCGAGCTGAATGTAAACACAAGAGAAGAATGGGCTGCACACATAAGTATTCAATCGATGCATTCACTTTTCAAAAATGTTCAAGCTCCACGGGTTTCAGATTAGCTGATTGGAACAGGAAAATATTCCTCTCTAAATACCCACTCTCACCCTTCATCCATCACAAAATTATTATGATATTCACTCTTACTGTATCTGCGATACTACTTAACTTATTAAAATGTGGCTACCTTTCTTTTTGGTGATGGTGACAAATAAGATTCAATGGTGACGAATAAAATTCAATCACCACAGGAGTTTTCGGTTGATTTCTAAAAGAATCAGTGACTTGGGCCTAGCTAATAAAGTGGGGCATGTTTTATCATAAGCCAACATTCCTAGTCTGAAGTGAAGCATGTGTCTCCATAATTTCTAGTCCGCTAAATCTAATATTGGAAACATCATGAGAGGTTTCGTTGTTTTGGATTAAACCGATGAACTAGTACGAAATATTTACCTTATATTGGGTGTTTCCTTAAGAGTCTACTCACACAACTTCGAGTACAAATAGCAGCACTTACCTGTAAGAGAAAAACAAATTCTGTTAGAAAATACAGTGTATAATATAACATATAGAAATTAGTAAACAATCGAATGAATGACATTTTGAAATAATTTTAAATGATTTCACAAAAGTGTAGCCTACGCTATTTTTACAATAGAAGTAGGAGGATTTATCAGATCTACAGGGAACGGTGAAGACCACCATAAAGCTAGAGGGTTGAAGGGAATAATTGATTACTACAGAAGAAAGAATGGCCGAACTTTATGACTGCATCAATCATACGCTGTCACTCCAATTCTGTGTGCGGATCGGTCACTGACCATTTGGTTGATACACCTACTTGCCGTCAAACACATCAATAGCTCATAAAAGCTCCTCTACTTGGCCAAGTAACAGATCAACTGAGAAACTGTTTCATCCCACCAACAAACTCCGATCAATCAATTTCTTATTTGGAAGCAGTAATACAAAATATACGAGCTACTTACTGAAATACCAATATGTTTTTGAATTATGATCACCAACATTCAAGTTATATTGATCTTACTCGGCTTGGACTTTACAGTTGAGTGAATAAAATTTTTGCAATCGAATTCATGAATTTGACATGAAGGTTCATGGAATTTGTTACGTCAATTTTGGTCTCGAAAATAAAGCAAGACAAGAAACGAAAAAGTTCTATAATACTATTGCGGTTCCGCCTCTCCTATATGGAAGTGAGAATTGGATTCACACACGGAAAATGGACAGTCGAATTCAAGCTGCAGAGATAAGGTTTCTAAAGAGTATATTTGGCTGCAATAGAATTGATAGAATCAGAAATACTGATATAAGACAGGTTTCATCGGCTGCTCCTCAGCATGAAAGAATTATACAAAATAGACGCAACTGGTGCAGTTATTTGAATAGAATACCACCTAAAAGAATGCCACTACTTGAAGTCCAAAACTACAGACCTACTGAAAAAAGAGATGTAGAAAGGCCAAGAAATAGATGGGTACCGGAACAAGATAATTAATAAACCTAATCCCTCAAGTGCAGATGTTGATGAATTTTGGTCCTGAAGACATTCTGATAAACAATGTTCATTTTAAAAATGATTTTTTTACTCATTTTTAAAACATTTCTGTATATATGTTTAAAATGTAAAATCTGTATCACAAACATGAAAGGTATTGACATTTTGAACTTTCGATTTTAACTGAATTCTTCCAACATAATATGTTTATTTAGGCATATGAATGCTTCAAGACCAGGTAATCTGATATACAACATTATTCATGGAATAAAAGAGCCAACAAAGAATAAAAGTAGCTTAGCTAACAGAATAAATGATTTAGTATAGTGATAGTAGTTAGTAAGTCATTCATTTAGAAGAACATTTGGGCACAACATTAAATAACTATTTCATTTGTAAAAGTACAGAAAATCCTTCTTGAAAGCTTTTAATCATTGACAAATTCTAAGCCCACGTGAATGTATACTCGTAAGCTAACTCGTCATAGTATTATTCAGAAGGCAAATTATGATAGACAGCATTAATTAAAAATACTACTGCATAACTCTACTATAATACTATTGATTAGGCTATAATCTCCTCGATTTTATGATTAAAATACTTGCAATTTATCATCGTTAATTGAGCTTATCTGTATCAATCATAGGATCATTCTTCAAAGTTTCGTATTCGCTCAAAGTTCCGCTTAATTCATTTAAATTGTGCTGCACACTATCATCCAGCTCTGATCACCTACACCAATTCTTGCACTCGGTATTTAAACAATTACCATCAACCACAGGTTGCAATTAGTATTCTAATTTATTTATTGCAGCAAAACAAAAATCGATCAATGAATGAATGACTGTAAAAAATTCCAAGTATGAATGAACTTGTCCTTAGATGTAATCGCACGCCACCGTTAAGTAGGTGTCGGTTGACCCCCACACTAATGCATAAATTTCCAATGAGCACAACACCGTAGAGTTGGCGAGAGAGAGAGAGAGAGAGAGAGAGAGAGAGAGAGAGAGAGAGAGAGAGAGTTGAAGGATGAGGGAGGGCGAGGTGAGAGAAATTTATGAACGGTACGATCTCCTCCGAAGGTCGTCCACAATGATACTAGACAGGTGGGCAAAAACTACCAAACTACAACAAAACAGATGTGACCATTTCCACACTCCCTACACGTAGCGAGACCATTTTCCGCTGGGAAAACTGCGGAAAATTTGTCGTGGGCCGTCAACGACAACAATAACACTCGTATTATGATGTCATCGTCTCAGATAGCAAACATAACTTTCAGCTTAACAATACATAACCGCTACTCCTCTCATGATTGGATAGTCACCTAATAAGCACTAGCCGCTTGCATCACTCGCACAACATATTATGAGAACGCCTACGTTAGATGCAGACCTACACACAGACATCAAACAAGTAGAGTGACGACGACAGCGACTTGGAGAATATGTGCCAACTGTTGATCAGCATCTAGGCCCATCTTACACAATTTCATATAACCCTGCTCCTCATTGGTCAATTTCAAAAAGACATCATCTCATACAAATATTCCTCAACTACATGAACTTGTCACAAAGCATGGAATTGAATCAAGTGTAATAATTATTATTATCATCAAATCGAATCAATTAAGGCAGTGCTGACACTACATGCATTTTCGTTTACGAACACGTATGAAAACGTATGAGCGATCGTGATATTTATTTGAAAATTGAAATAGATATCAGTAGCCTAGACTCAAGGATAGTGTATAGCTATATACTATAGTGTATACTATATATAGTGTATACTATATATAGTGTATAGTGCTATAGTGTATACTATAATACTATTCTTGTCCTAGGCTACTCACACTGTAAACGAGTAAACTCGTACTAGTACTCGTATGTACGTACTAGTGCATACATAGTTCCGACATCCGACAGAGTGAGGCTATCTACACACACATCGGTTTTAGTTCGTACGATATTTTGCCGTCCTTATAAATTCTATTATGTTAAAAAATAATGATGTTTGTCAAGTTTCGTTTAATCTGATAGAATTCATAAGGATGGCAAAATATCGTACGAACAAAAAACGATGTGTGTGTAACTGGCATAATTGGGGACTAAAGCCGTGTCCATACTGAACAAATGTTCGACATACATGTTCGGCAAACATGTTTGTTGAGGAGCTCAGGGACAAACATTTCAAAAAGTTTGGACAATCATTGTTTGTCAAACAAAAAATTACTGTTTTTCCAAACAATTTCAGAGTTGACAGCTGTAAAACATAAAGCCTGTTCTTCCCACTTACAAATATTTTGTTTGGTGACGCGTCCACACCAATGAGTAACTTATTGAATGTTTACATTTTATCCTCACTGGTCCACACTGGCCACGGGCAAACATTGTTTGTCAAACATAATAAAATTTGCCCGATCTTTTTCAACAAACATGTTTGTCGAACATTTGTTCAGTGTGGACACGGCTTTAGTTTCTTTATTCTTTAGATATAAAACCGTGTTCTAATTCACTTGTACCGTGGAACAGTCACACCAAAGCCTTCATGCATCAGTTCTCACTGTTTCAGGATGAGTGGATTTTTAATGATGGTAAATTTGAAAAAGTTCTAGAAAACAAGTGCGCTTACAGCGCATAACTAAATACAGGAAGAAAAGGCTAATCATGTTTGTTCCTTTACTATATATAACTCGTAGCTTATTTCGCCTCCTTTCTTCAACTTTCAAAACATTCCTAATTAAAAAAAAACGTTCATAAAACGGAGAATCAATAGAGGCTTCAGTTTGTTCAGTAATCATTATGTACAGTAAAGCATTGGTAAGTAAACTTTATCGCGTACCTAAAGGTGCGTACAGATATACGCGCCGCGGACATGAGCAATTCACTTTTAATCAGCTGACTATATCTGTATTTTTACAGAAACGGTAAGATACAGATATAAAAATCTTGGCATCAGCTGATTACAAGTGAATTGCTCATGTTCGCGGCGCGTAAATCTGTACGCACCTTAAGACGCGTATGTATGTATCAAATATTTGGAACTGGATGTAGTAAGATCTAGAATGCAACTCACTATGCCAAAAAATAGTTCCAGCTCATACCATTCAAATTTTTAAACCTAAAAACTGAAAAAAAATCAACGAGAATTATTCATATTATTTGTATTCTACCGGTATTGCTGTCATTCATATGAAGATAATAATAGATATTCTATTCATTCCACGTACAAAACGCTAGAAGAGATGATAATAAAAATGGAGTTGAACCAAGTTATAGAATATTCATCATGGGGATAGAAATTGATTCCTGCCTTATGAATGCGGAATGGAAAGGACAATGCATATGAATCTCTAGTTTCTATTGTCATCTGAATTCAGATTGGCTGTGACAAATAGGAATTGGGATTCTATGGTACTGAGAATTCCACACAGGAATTCATGAAAAATATGTTGATGAAAGCGTTCGATTTCAGTTTCCATAAACTGTGATCATATGGACACTGATGATATGATGAGGTAAACGCGGTTTTCCGGTTACGCAATGAGGATTGAAATAGTTTACTTTATAAAGACGTTTAGTTTAGTTCAAATATAAGTCTTCAGTTAGTCTATTTATTTACCTACAGTATTAACTTAGTAATCACGGACTCATATTTCTTCATATTTTACAGCCCTGGGTTTTGTATTGTTTCACAGGTTTGCAGTTCGGAAGTAACATAGGAATACAGTATCCTGCACAATAGAAGCTCTATTCTTGACCATTACAGTTCTTTTAATAGTGAGAAAAACGGCAGATGTTAAGTGAAGCAAAATAAAATTCACAGGACACAAAAATAATGTTTTCAGACCTGCCAGCTGCAAGAATTGGACTACGATAAATGAATCTCTTTACATAAAGCCACGGCAGAGAATAGCATTGCACCAAGATCAACGATTCAAAAATATTTGTTTGATGCTGAAAAGCAATCGGTAGGTTACTTATTATTTCTTTCATTATGCTTGCTATCAAAACCTAAACTTTCCGTATGTGCCTTTTTTGAATGGTTGATTAAAATCAGGCTAATGAGACATTCAAAGTTGAAAGCTTATTGGACCAAATAATTTTGTTTTCAGCATCCCAAATAGCAATAATTGATCAAGTTTTAAACAACTTACTTGCAATCAATAAATGGACAACGTGAGTCAAGTCAAACTCTAAAAAATAGTCTAATAATTGATATGAATTTGGTAATTTATTGCAAAATAAAATTTACTAGTAAACAAAGTTTTACTCTGGAAAACAGTTTCTGTGTCACACTAACTAAACAAATTGTAAACTCTTCATGTGATAGCTGTGTTGATGTAATTCAAACTCATCATGGCATTAAATTTGATTCAGAACCAATTGAAATGAGATACGTAAAATCGGCAAAGTTGGATGGCAGTAATAGGTTTAATATATTGGAAAAAGCTTTGATATGTTGTCTTGAATTAGCATATATCCTCATGTTCCAATCCTCAACAGGAAGCTTTCCACAACCTTCAACATGGCATAACTATTCTTCCACATAATTTTATCGAGTAATAGAATT